>NW_023458566.1:1110425-1112224 GCF_013731165.1 Rhagoletis pomonella | reverse complement strand
GCATCATGTTTAATGGTTGGGAAATTTTAGTTGTTAAACACTGACCGTTGGAAAATATTTAACTCTTTTTTAGTTGGTAAATATCAAAACTTTGATGATTGTCGGAGTGAACGGCTGTGTTTTCGAAAGTCCAGTAACTTTTTAGAATTTGCGTGAAATTGCGGTGGCCAAATGATGGTTTAGTTGCTCGTAGAAGAAGCCCACTAAATCGCTGGACACAGGCTGTCGAGTTCATGAAATGTTTTTGCATTGCGCTTTGAGGAATACACTAGTTTGCTTTCGATACAAACCTGTTTGCAGTGAGAGACAAGAATGTTTTTAGAATAAAATTTATTACTCATTTCAAACGTGACTCAATTTGCAACTCACTTAATTCTTCTTCTTCTTCTTATTTGGCGCTGTAACCGCCTAAGCGATTTTGACTGTGCCAATTGGAATTTGCTACATATCCCTAATTCGATGAATGTCAAAAACGCTGAAATCCGATAGCACACAATATTCGATAACGCGACTAATTTCGATAATTCAACGATTCGAGGGATGGATAAATTTCGATAAATAAAAAATTTGCACATGTATCTCGATAAAAATCGATAGCTCGATAAACTTTCAATACCTCTATAAATCTAAAACTCGGTAAATTTTGATAGCTCCATATTTTTCGAAAGCTATCAGCGAATTTTGATAACTTGTTACACTCTGGTAACACGTTAAAATTCGTTAAGCAATGGTAACTCGATAAACTTACATATATAACCTTGAAATTTCGATAACTGGATATATTTTGGAAATTCTAAAAATTTCGATTAGATAAATCGATAAATTTCAGTGAAGAACTCGATTCATTACGAAAATCGATAAAATTCGCTTACACTATACTAAACTAAACGAAAACGGAACTAAATAAATATCGATAGCTTGATAACTTTCAAAAACCACTAAAAGCCGATAACTCAACAAAATGCGATAATTCGACTAATTTCGATAATTTTCGATAACTGTGCGTTAACTGTGATAACTGTGCTGATGACAAAGCGGGATCCCAAGTGTTTGAGTCGCCTTGTCTACAGAGTTGAATATTGACGATTCCTTTACATCCCGACAACCTCCGCAGAAAGAACTTGTTGGATCATTGGGGCATTAATGCAATAGAACAGTGTCCACTGCTGATGGTTTAATTCTTATTGCGACTTCGGTAAATTACAGAATTTCCACAACTAGTTTTATGTTAGTACTCGGTCATAAGGACTTCAAAGTGGTCTACAATTTTTCCGTAGGTCATTTATTTGCGTTGTGAAGTACTTGTAAAATTTCCTCGTTAGATCACACATCGGTGGTTGTAGAGAGTTATACGCACTGAGTGATCTTCATTTCCGGACCGTAACAAGCCATTTAGCTGGCGATTTCATTCTCTTCGGAGTTTTTGAGTCCAAGAACCCAGCAGAGAGCGGTGTTGACGTATCTAATTGATGTTAGGGCTCAAACGTTAGGCACATACTTCTTCAACAAGTAAGAAAGTCTAAGTTCGGGCGGAGCCGAACATTAAATACCCGGCGCAAGTATTAAATATATGTTTTTCACCTTTCCGAAACCTACCGCTACATGGTAAACCGAGGTGTATCCATTTTGAGTAAATTAGCGTCCTTAAATTTCGAAATATTGAAGTTTCAAGCATTTCTGAAATTTACTGTTATATGAGAATCGGCCGTTATTTTAGTCCGATTTCAATAATTTTCAACGTTTTGCTTGCACGTGGCAAGTACAATAACCATACCGAGTTTGGTACAAATTGGTAGAAC
>NW_023458566.1:1076912-1110415 GCF_013731165.1 Rhagoletis pomonella | reverse complement strand
GACAGACGGACAGACGGACGGACAGACAGACATGGCTTAATCGATTTATTTTTTCATCCTGATCATTTATGTATACATTTGTCTATATCTATCGCGATTCGTTTTGGCTGTTACAAACAACCGTTATGTGAACAAAATTAATATACCCTTGTGCACAAGTGCGCTCGGGTATAAAAAAAAATTACATTTCTCGAGCGCATCAAACGAACTGCCAGCGCACATTAACTTTACGCCCAAAATAATTTCAAGCAATTTTCACCAGCCAAAAATGCGGCCACATCAATACCTGAGAAATGAAGGCAACAAATAAAAATATATAGAAACTAACTACACAACTTTGATACGACATGGGTACCTAACTACTTATGTATGTATGTATAAATGTTTGGCAATTTTTTGGACCACAACGTCAGCAACACCAACAAAGTAAGAAATAGCACTAACCCAAAATTGCTGCCTTTTTTCGTGTGTGTGTGTGTATGTGTGTCGGTTGTTGTTTTATTGTAGTTGGCCACAGCTCACTCGGAACTAACGGCTGTGGCATTAGTTTTACTACATTTAGATAGTAATCTAAGGTTTGTTTTCTTGTGCACAATTTGTGTTGTTTTTGTTTTTGTGTGTGTGTGTTATTGTTAGCTACTCTACATCCTTTATGTCTTATTGTTATTGCGAGTAGTGTCGTTTAACTTGTTTTATATTTATTTTCACATATTTTTTAACATTTTATTTTCTTCAAAATGTATACAAAAGCAAAAAGAAAAAATGCACAGGCGCACAGTGCTTCTCTTCCATATAAAATGAGGGCAAAAATTGAATTTTGGACGGATTTAAATTAAAAAATCGCTTATTAGTAAAATTGAGGACGCTAAATTCAAAAATGCAATTTGCTTTGGATAACTTTCACAATTTCACTGTAAATGAAGTTTGAAGTTGATAAGTTGGGTTCTTGTGGCATTTACATAGGTATGTACATATAGTTCGTTCTATTTTCAGAAGTGAGGTGTCAAATGCCAGTTTTTGTGTTTTTTAAGGGTTGCCACCTGTTTCAAATTAAAAAAACAAAAAAAAAGTTAAATGAATTAGATATTACCATATGGGTATCAATTGAAATGTTTTACTTCTAAACGACACGTAGAAGGGTTGCCACATGTTTAAAAAACCAAATTCACTTTAATTAAAGTAACGGAAATATGTATATCAATATAGGTATCAGGCAAAAGAAAAAATTGCGACATATTTAGTAAGAAATAAGTGAAGAGTAAAAACATTCCTGAGTTAATTTGAGAGTCCAGTAATTTAAAAGGAATGTAATCAGAACAAATCACTGATTAACAATGTATGTATTTGTAATAAAATAAAAAATGCAATGTCGTAAACCTTTGGTTTGACACAATTATTATTTTAGTTTAACCAAATTTGACTTTACAAATAGGTGGCAACGCTCTTTGTAATATTTGCAAGCTAAAACCTTCGTCTGACTGCCATATGGTGATACCTATCTATTTCAATTACCTAATTCCTTTAATTTAAATTGAATTAAATTTTTTAAACGGGTGGCAACACTCCAAATGTAGTTAAGAAATAAACCCGTAAGTATGAAACACATTTCGATTGATACCCATCTCTGAATAACTCATTTCACTTATTAAAATTTTTAACAGGTGGCAACTCTTTAAAAAAATAAACCTTTATTGTCTACAGGTCAAGCTTTTAAAAAACGTCAAACCAACATTTTTGTTCAAAGAATGTATTTTTCACATTTGTTTCGGTGATGAGCTTACGCATAGCTATGTCCTTATAAAAATTATTAGTATAAAATTTGTCTACTTTAGTGGCTTTGTAGGTAAATTTCTGTTTAACTCTTTTTAGTGGATAAATTACCTTTACAAAAATACCAAACAAGTTCACATTGCAGACAACGAATTTTTCGATTTTTGCCCACTTAGGCGACACTGTGAGGCGTCTGCTTAGTGAACTTACTTGCCACACAAATCAAGAGATTTTCTATTATGAGGAGGCAACAATTATAACAGCTAACAAAATAATAATATGTAATGAAAAAAGTGAAAAATATGAAAAAGGCGAGTGCAAAAGAGTTGAAAAAGGAACGGCATGCGCTACATAAGGGAACCAAGTGACTATATGCATACCTAGTATGTGTATAAGTATGTATGTAAGTACTAGCATTAGTTTGTGCGACTTTTTATGTTGCAGTCACTATAAAAACGCGCTCCGTTAGCGCGCTGGTTTCAACAGCAGCAGCTGTGGCAGCAGGCACCTACATACATATAGTCTTGGCCAATACAATAGCACCCCCATTTCAAAGTGATGTTGTTTCTCACTCATGTTTATTTATTTATTTTTTGGAATTTTCAATTAAAATACAGTTCATTCTATAACAAAACCCCTATTAACCCAAGAATCAAACTTGGTAGAAAACTAAAAAAAAAATCAATCAATTTTCACTAAAGTTTCAAATTTTTTTCTCAAAAGTGATAGCATTTTTTTTTTGAGTACACAGTTTTATAGCCTATTCAATTTTAGTCTAACAATGTGCAGGTTTCAAGTCTCTGAAGATCAGCGTTGATTTTTTAGATTTTTTCCATATAAAAATAAATTGATTATTCGTTATAGGGCAAATGCGATAAAAAAAAATCTAAAAAATCAACGGTAATTTTTAGCTACTTAAGACTTGCACATTCTTAGACTAAAATTAAATTAGCTACAAAACTGCGTACTCAAAAAAAAATCTAACACTTCTGTGAAAAAAGTTTGAAATTTAGGTGAAAATTTGTTGCATTTTTTTGTAGTCTGTTACAAAGTTTAAAACTTGAGTTTATATGGAATTTTCTTATAGAATGAACTGTATTTGAATTGAAAATTTTTAAATATTGATAATTAAACATAAGTGGCAAACAATGTCACTTTGAAATGGGGGTGCTATAAATATGGCCAATACTGTATGTAGCAGGCAAGCAATGAGCGTCGGCCTTTACAGGTTCTTTGTTAGCGAGGTACTAAAGAACTTAAAACTAATTAGTCGTCATCAGCTATAATACAGGAACATACTCATCGACATTAACCCAGTACGGAAAGAAACTAGTTTAAACCCACCGCAACTAGTGGAAGATTTGACTTTCTTCTTTGGAATGAACTGTTGACTTTAACACGGCGATGTCTTAGGCATCAGTCATTTATCCGACTCTGCATTTGATTTCAACTACTTTAAAATGCATTGCTTTTAAACCAACTTAAAGTGTTCGCATTTGGTTTATCTCAATGAGGCTGCTAGGTGATTATACATACATCAATTTGAAGTTAGTTGCGGCATAAGCAGAAATAAATTAATTTTTCTGAGTCAATTGGCTAAACGATGCCGTACTGGGAATATATACTGTGTACATCCATACATACATACGTACATATATATGCACCTATGTGTGAGTGTATAAGAACACAGCGACAGCGACGAAAATGGTAACAGCCGCTCGAACAGCATTAATATTACTAGCAACGACAGCAATAACAATAACAAAAATAAAAAAATAAAATGGCTAATACATATCTAATGCTGCTACCAAAAAGAGCAGATGTATGTATGTATGTGCATGTAGATAGTTTTGTAGGTATGTGTGTTTCAGAGGCGGTTACCGTAACTCCTTTTTGGGGGAGGATATGTTCTCTTTTTTTTACATTTTATTGAGAAATGTTTTAATTTAGATAGCGTAGGAATATAAATTGTAACATTTCATTTGAATCCCTGACATGCATAAATCAACTCAAGTAATTAGAAAAGGTTACTTTTATGTGAAGGATTTCATCTGATCTTCAAGACAATAGCTTGCGCCAACATCTGCTCTGTCGATTCTGTGTAATCGAAATCAAACAAGAGGCCATCGGCGATCTTTAATGATAACTATGTATTTTACTAGCAAATTATGGGCAACTTATGATGGGATAGCAAACCGACAGCAAGATTTTGTTGTTGGAATCCAGTCAAAAAATTTTCGGCCCTAATTTACCAGGTCGAAGATGAATTTTTGTTTTCGCTAAATGAAAGTAAGCAGCCGATAGTAGCCTCATGGCACGGACGACTCGAAGACACTAGCAGGAATAGGTGCGGGGTTCTTCGCACCCAGAACGAAGATCAGAGTTAAATATCCGAGCATAACTATTTCAGGCGCAAGTTTACGCCAACTAGCTGTGCTAGGAAGTTCCGAAATGAGAGGATCCTCACAAATTCCCTAAGCACAATTCTAATACCTTTAAGAACAGCTCAGGTAGGAGAGAACCGCATCGAAGTGTCTTAAATTACATAGCTCAGTAGGGCTGCGCCCAGGAGAGAGTTTATTGGGAGGAGGGGTTTTGCGAGTGGATCAGGAAAACACCCAGAGAGAGAAAAAGCCTAAGTCCCGTGGCCACATCTTGAGAACATTTACTCTCTACCCATAATAGCATAATAGGTCACGAGGTCACCGCGCATACCACGTATCATTATCTATTCATCTAACCTGATGAATTTTTGTGTATACTTTCACCTGAAAACTTTTTGTATGTTGTTCGGAGTAAGATCGAACCTTAGTGCTACCGGATGGAAGCACACACCTCTAACCATCTCTAATAGTATAATTTTCTGCGCGGAACGGTGTTCCGGAATGTGCTCGAAGATCTTTGCCTCTTTATCGGCCATATAGCAACGACAAAAGTAGTTTAGAGGACAACTAATTCGGTTTCCATTTCCCCCCATGAAGCAGTATACATTAATATTGCCTTTAACTGGACTGTAATTTAGATGGACTTGAGGACTCTGGAGGAGTTGTCGCTACGTAAAGAAAGTGCAGGTGCTAATGTTTCCACATTTAGTCTGCTGTGGGAAAACTGAATATCTGAACTTCGGAGTGCAAGTCGTTTAAGTCTGTATGACCAATGTTGGATCAGAGACGGTCTAAATAGCACTTAAATCTAAGAAAAACGCATCTCTCAATACCTGGGGAGTTTTTGATGGCCATTAATCGAAACTCGTCAGTACCCTAATTAGTATATGATGCTCAAACCCCCAAAAGTCGCCTCTCTAGATGCGCCCTTGACTCAAACAATTCGCGCTTTGTAGCATTTAAAGCAGCACTGTTGAAAGCTGAATCTGGGAATTAGCTAAACACTAGCAGCTTAGCTTAGCCGGTAATTATGGAAACACAAATGTATATGTATATAGGCGCGTATGAATGTATGTATTTATAAAAGACTTGCCACTTGTGTAAGTGTAATCTATTTTACTTAGTGTAGTAGTTCGCTTGAACTGTTAGAGAAGTTTAGTGGATGCAGCAGCTGGTTGGGTTGCCTGGGTGCCGGCTGATACGCTTCATCGCACGAGCATCTATCTGCTATGCTACAGCAACTACTGTCGCAAGTTTAAGCGGCTGAGGTTTTATATAACTATACATATGTATACATACATATCTGTGGACTTTTGACAAAACAACCTCTGTGCTTTCTGTAGGTTGGAATTTGGAGTAAGTTATAAGGAACTTCCATTTAAAAACTTTACATTTTTATTTAACTTTCATTATGATATCATCTTGAACTACTCCTATTAATGACAAAACATAAAAATATCATTCGAGAACTCAATGAATTACTGCCTTGAAGAGCAAATTACCTCACTCGAGAGAAGTGGTTTTGTCAAAAGTCCACAGATATGTATGTATGTATATCTCTATGTACCTATGTATATATACATGCATATGTGCTAGTTGTTTGCCTGTCTGTCTGCATTATTTGGCCCACGGTAGTTAAGTTCTGCTTAATACAGACATCTTGTAGATAAAAGCTTTTTCATGTCATCCTCATTTTTCGTGCCCCGTTCATGAGTTACTTTGTTGTGTTTTTTTTTTGTTTAATTTAATTTTTTCGTTTTAACTTTGCGCTTTTCGTCTGCACCAAATTTTTGTGTAGTGTACGAGTAATTTTATTATTGTTATATCTTTGATTTTTTGTTGTTGCCACACAGTGGCGCTCCACTATAAAATTGCATATTATTGCTGCAAATAAATTTTTTGAAGACTTTTATCGTTATTATGCTTAAGTTTAGTAGGTGAAAATTAAAAGCATTTTGTAAAAGTCTATGGTGAGATCGCAGCACCCATGACGGTGCCTTGTGCCTTGTGTCTTTTTGTGCCGCTTACCACACTCAGCGTCACCAGCTCCGTTTCATGCCACGAAGCATTAGCAGTAATTTCTCCTTTGAATGCCATTAAAAATTAAAATTCCAGACTGATTTAATTACTAGCATGGCACATTAGTAAATGGCAAGTGGCAAGTGGCAAGAGCGGCGAATGGTGAATGGCAGGTTGAACTGGTGCTGTTGTTGCTGGTGAGTCATGCAGCAATGCTGATGCGACAGTGGCAACATTAATTCAAATACGTTGTGTTTGCAAACACACATGCTCGCACATGTACATTAGGGTGCGCATCGCAAATTTTATTGAAACTTAAAAAATAAGAAATTTTTTTTTTTTTGCATTTGCCCGATGAAAAATCCGTAAAATCCAAGTCTGACAATAGATTCTTATACATCATTTTAAAGGCCTATACATCCTCTGCTCACAACATGTTGGATCTTTAAAATCTAATGAAAAATAGTAATTCAAAAACTGATAAATCTACAAAAGCGTATTTGCTGGCCTAAAATGTCAAGCATAAATTATTTAAAAAAAAAATCTATAAAAATGGGCAATAATATTTCTCATAAAAAGGAAATTCGGGGGTAGGGTCTTAGAATTAAAAAAAAAAAAATCGATGCGCACCCTAATGTACCTATATGTACAAAAAAGTATTTATGTAGTATTTCAAATGTACCCAAGTCCATTTTCCAGTATATTTCATTATATTTTGTGGCATGCGGCCCATACTCAGTACTCAAAAAACACTCCCAGTTTTTAGCTAACAAAAAGCTTGCCAAAAGAAAAAGCCAAAAAACACCGAAAAAAATAGTGCGCACTTTTTTGGCTTCCTCGTGCCACACGTACCAACATTTTGCCGCCTGTGTGTGCTTGTGGTGCAGCAAGCGGCATGCGGCATGCGCCATTGCAGTGCTAGTGCCAGTGCCAGTGCCAACGGCGGGTATCCATTGCGGTTGCTGATGTGTTGTATGCTACATTTCGCTATGCTGCCAGTGTCCATTAGGTGCGGCAAACTTCACCTGCCAGCGAGTCTAACATTTCTATCACATTGCTTTAAGTTGGCAGCAGCTAGCGCCAGACTCTTTAAATGCAGCAGCAGCAGCAACAACAATAATAGCAACAAAACTATACCGCAAAATTTGCAGAAAGCAGCAGCAACAGCAAAGACTCTAGTACCGTTGCATTGTGCTTAGCAAATATGTGTGGCATGGTGTCCATGGTATACATGGTTAATTGCATTTTTTATTTCAGTGTGCGCCAGTTGTGGTTCACCTCTCTCTGCCTAAAATTGATATGCAGAGTGGTGTCGGTGTTGCAAAAACAAGCAGCGCCGTGGTGCGTATACGTTGCACGTGTGTGGCTAGCTGGCAATTTAAGCTACATATGTGAGTAGCGTAAAGGTTCGTGTGCGTACCACTTCAAGTATACTAAATAAGTTAAGTAGTTGGAAGTGATTTATAACCATTTTACTACGCCGGTTTCCTGTGCTTCGAATGTTTTCTTCATTGCAGATATTTACACATCAATCATTTTTTGACCGCTTCGATATGCCAAAAGCTAAATTACTAGCTGTTGTGTACAGGCATATAGAAATATTTTAAACTATTACCCGCCGCCTTTCGCGAAATCCTACGAATTTCAAGATGCAATTCCAGCTAAATGTATGAACAAATATCTAAGTCTCATCTCAAAGTAAATAGTCTTTTATAATTTTACGAAAAAATCATCGCAATTAGATTATTTAATTTTATTTCTAGTGAATTTCGTCGAGTGGCTCTATTTGGCTCACGTCTGCATGAGATATACCAAATTCGGACATTCAATTATCTTCCAGCAAAGTTTAGGTGATCTTTTTTTTAGGAATACTTTGAGAAACAATTTTCGCACAAGGATCTCCTCTAGAATCAAACGGGAACAGGGCCAAGATCTTTAAACTGTATCCTAATTCTGTGGTCTTATAGCCGTAGTCATCTGCTCTAATATTCTGAGAAATGCCCATCAAGTATTATCTTGGAGTGTAGATAAACTCTAAATGAACTGGCGAAGAAGAACGCTCTGCGATGAGAAATGCCCTCAACGTGGGTATTCCGGTATAGGCCGCGATTTGATGGAAACGCACAGAATGGGTCTAGAGTCGAATGACTTCTGTACCAGCTGTCGCGATGTAGATAAAATCAAGAGTGTGTATAATTATCTACTTAGTATGTCACAGCCCCCATTGGTTTGAAACCGCCGCCTTTCTACGACTTTGTTGCCTTTGCCAGAACGACAGTTTGGTTTAATTTCCAGGGAAGGGAAAGAATGAAGAGCCCTTTATCGGTTTCACAATGGACCAATATAGACCTAATTGTGATCCCTTTCAATGCTGTATGGGATAACCAATTTCATTCTTCCAAACACGATTTTTAAACGACAGTAAAAAAAAATTAATCATCAAAGAGAATTTAGGAGCTCATATAGAAAAATTTTGTGTGGAAAGCACAAGCTCTCCACTAATAAACTAAGTATTTTATAAGCCTGGCTTTGCGGCTACCTAGGTTTGAGCTTTTCAACCTTTGGACTCTAGTGATAACAGGGGCTTCCGAACGTTTTCGAAATGGAAAACCATCTACGAAAAGGGAATCTCTGCTGTTGAACTTGTCGATTCGTGAGAAAGATATAAGTCTCAATTTTTGTCTAAAACGATAATTTAAACGGAGTTTGATTCCATATTTTTTTTTTTAAATAATTTTCAAAGTGTGGAATTAACTCACATTCGCAAGTTTACTTTTAATTTGTGTGCTGATTGTTGGAACCAGGTACAAAACTTAGAGTTTAACCATAAAGCACAAATCGGAAGAAGTCGCTGAAAAAAATGATGATTTATAACCGACTTCAAAAAAAGGAGAAGGTTATCAATTTGTCGGAATATTTTTTATTTAATTTTTTATGTATAACTTTGGGTCACGTCAACCGATTTCGATGATTCTTGTTCAATCGGAAAGGTTGCGTCTCAGAGGTGGTCTCATACTAATTTGGTTTAAATCCGAAATTTTTAATTTTGTATATGAAAATTGAAGTCGGTTTTGTTTTTTGCTTAAAAATTACTTGTTTTACTTATCTATTTCTATACAAATCAACTCCCCCTAGGTATGCAAATAAATTTGACACATTTTTGTTTCGAAATCTAAAGGTTTTTTTGTTGCTGTAAGAGAATAGCAATCATTTCTATTGCATTCTGCCGTATTCGCTCAATTTCTATGCTTGTAACTCAATATGCTGGTACACTTAAAAGCCCTAACTTCTTGTTATTTTCAAGCACACTTGGCTTATGCGCCTAAAAGCACATCAACAAAATTACACAAATACGCAGCTGTACGCAATTCTTGTTTCAAACAAACAAAAAAAAGAAAACCCAAAAAACAACGCAAAACAGGAATCACATCTGCTTGTGGCATGAATATTCTCTACTCAAAATTTGTGGCATAAAAGTGCGTATAATACGATACTCAAAGGCAAAAAAAAAAACAAAACGAACAAGCAACAACAATGCGCAATGAGACAAAAGCAAATGATATGTGTGAATTATTTGTGAATATGTAAATTAAATGGACGTATTCCTTTTTGTTTTAGTGTACATGGCGGCTGCTCGGTATTGTCTTACGGACGAACTTTTTTTTTTTTTGATTTGGAGAGGTTTCAAATTCATTGGAATATATTTTTCACACTTCTCACACCATGCTGACATATACAAATATAAACAAACATACGAGCATGTACATACATATGACTATATGCATATGCGAGTAGTGCAACGAATGGTAAACTTTTTTTTTCTTTTTTTTTGGCGCACTCACACCCCTTTTTGAAGGTTTTTGTGTTGCTTTGTAAAGTGTTGTAGTATTTGTTGTTGTTTTTTGGGTTTCTCGGTTTTGGCTTGTTTTGTGTTGTGAGCTGGCAGTTAGTGTAGCTGAAAGCAAGTGTTGACACGCCTGAAACCCAATACCGACCGCCACATGTGTTGATGGAATGGATGTGACGATGAAGTGAAGCGAAGAGTTGGTGTTTGGTGTGTGTATGTTTCTTTTTTTGTCGGTCGATCATGCTTCATGGTATGCACATATGTAGTACTTTTGGCATGCCACATAGTTAGCGCAAAGATGTTCACAAAACAATGCAAACTAAGACAAACCGAAACGAAAGTAAGAAATTTCCAAATTCCCTTCAAGGAGTATGTCATGGAGCGTCAGGAACCAGGTTAGAACCTACAACACACAATGGATATGCAAAACTAATTGGAGAACAACAAATAGCAGCTAACGCAAGTTTATATATGTACATAGATCCATATGTATTACATATCGACATAGGTATGCATGTGTAGAGGTGGTAGCTTAGCCAAGATTTCTGGAAGGAGGGGTATGAGTTATGATTTATGACTTATGATTAACTAGTGAATAATGGCTGACGACTAATGGCAAACGACTTATGACTAACAATTAACATCTACTGACTGGCGACTGAATGACTGACAACAAATGAATTAAGAGAAAAGGCTGAATAAAGACTTATGAATAATGACTAATGACTAACGACTAATCAGCAACAACTTATCATTAATGACTAAGGAGTAATTATTCTAATGACTAACTACCGTCGACTAATTTCTATTGACCAGTGACTAATCACTAGTAATTAACAATTAAGAACTTATGACTTAGAACTTTTAAATGTGGGACACACAATTACCAGCCGGTTGATATTCATTTATCTGAATGTCCGGATATACGGTTAATATGCGTTAATTTAGTTATCCGGAAATCGTAAAATTATTCTCCAAAATGCTAAATCTAAAGAGTGGAAAAATAAACAATAGAAACTTTATTAATACACAAACAATTGTTATTGTTTAGTTAATTTTTAAATTCGAATATGAACACACCATTAAGATGGTTATCGAGCTATAAAAAATTATGGAACTATCCAAATTTGTCAAGTTAATAAAATCGATCAAGTTATCGGTATTTATAAAATTATTATTATTGATAGAGTTAACAAAATTTATCGATTTATCGCAATGCATGGAGTTCTTTGAACATATATAGTTATCGATATTTATCGATTTACTGAATTTTATCGATTTATCGAACCGAAGTGCTTAGAATTATCGCTATTAATAGAGTTAATGGAATTTATCGACTTATCGCAATTATGGAGTTCTTTGAACTTACCTAGTTATCGATGTTTATGGATTTACTGAAGTTTGTCAATTTACCGTCAGCTTTCAAAATTAACTGAGTTAGCGAAATTTGTTGCGGTATCCAAATTTTATCGAGTTGTCAATTTATATCGAGATACAATATAAATTTTGAGCTATCGAAATTTATCGAAACGCACTGTTATCGAAAATTATCAAAATTAGGGGTTTTATCGAATTTTGCTGAGTTATCGAATTTTAGTATTTTTAAAATTCATTGAATTATCGATTTGTATAAAATTATCGAAATTTATCAACGAACGGGAATGTATCAGGTCCATTCCAATTCCTGCCAAAGTCCGCCAAAGATCTTCAAAGATATAAAAGTTGTATTCACGTTTTAGTTCCAAAGCAGGAGATTTTCCTGTAAGCAATTTTGTACCTTATAAGTTAAAAGACGTGCTAAGTTAAAAACCCTCTACAAGGGTCTTAAAAAACTCAAAAAAGCGGTCGAGTAACTGGCGCTCCTAGTTCTCGTAATTCAGTTGAATTTGACTTTTTAAACTAAAATTTTCTTACAAACACTTGCAGAGGTACGCAGTATGAAAACTTCAGCTTGTATGGGAGATGCCACGCCCTTTTATCTAATGGACTTAAGGGCTACTATCTTTTAATTTTGGCTAAATGACACCAGTGGGTAAAATTTCCTGTAGATTGGTCGAGTAGTTAAAGCCGTGAAAGGGTAACAAATAAACAAATATATGTATGTATGAGAAAAAAATTACAAATTTTTCAAAAACAGAGATGACCATGCATGATGAATCTAGAAGAAAAATCAAAAGCAAAAAAAATTTTATTTCAAGGGGCATCTATCCGCCTCAACCACCCTCTGGCTACGCCGCTGTGCAGAGGAACATAGCCAGTGGAATAAATGTGGCACGTCAGTTTGGTTGGTTTGGCTTCATTGATACGAATGGTTTTACATATTTGAATGGTGATGGCTTTGGACGACTTGTATTTTAACTATCTTACTTGTACCTTGGCAGCGTTGTTATTGGAATAAGCAAATGCGTGTTGGGGGGTTAAACTAGTATTTCCACTTGGCATCTGCGCAGTGAGCTTTAAAAACAGGGAAATAGCACGCAGCGGAAAACATATAAAAAAGAAACAAAACAAAAAACAAAAAAAAAAAAAACTAAGATACCTAAACGAAAGCGAAAGCGAAAGCCTATAAGATTAATGCACAATAATGCCGTCAGCGGACCCGCAAGGATAAGCGATTTAGGGTTATTTTAAATTGAGTTAAATGCGAATGCCCCATTATGTGGCAGGCAGACACGAAATGCCAAACATTAATACAAGTACGCACACACATGTGTGTGTACATACATATGTATGTGCATACAAGGTCCATCATGTGAGCAATGAAATACCTCACTGCGAATATTTATGTAAGCATTTTTGCTGCTAAGGTTGTAAGGTAAGTATGGATGGATGTTCATACACGCCAGTTCATCCTGATATTTACGAGGGTTTACTTTTCCGCCGCTTTGTGCCATCATGCGGTGTGCGTGTCATATCAAATAGCACTCAATGTGCTGCTGAAGTTGACATATATTTACATACATACACACGTACATGCATACATACATAAACCTACAATTTAACCGAGCTTGACTGCATGCGTGTGGATTTGTCAACGTTATTTTATTAAAAAAGCGCTTAAATTTATTTGCATTTGCGTTGTCGTGCGTATACATATAAGTACATTAAATGTCATATGGCCTTTATGGTATGTAAATGTAAACATATTTTCATACAAACATGCTATGTATGTACATGCACATGAGTAACTAACGTAAAAGACTGCGCTTCTGCGCTCCTGACATTCCATATCCGCATTTTTCGTACACACAACACCCCCATACATACATACATACCACACATAACATTTCACCATTTTGTACCCTGCTATAGGGTACGTAGAACTTTTTGTGTCTGAAAGCGGACACGGCTGTCACTGGCGCGTTAAAAATTTTAGTGAGGTGTTGTTTATGATCAACCTCATCAGAGTGGGTGGCGGTGGCGGCAGTGGTGGCGGTGGCGTGAAGAGATTACCTGTGTGAGTTTTTCATCAACGGTAGATATATTAAATTACTTTAACTCACATCTCCTTAAAAGAATGTCTTTTTAATTATTAATTTGTTTGCATTGTTTTGTAAAAAAAATTTTGACTATGACGGTTTTATGGTAATTTTATGCATTTTTTGGCTTAAATGGGAAAATGTGTCTCCAAATAGAGAGCATTTCAAATTAATTAGATGAAGTCGTTGAATATCTTACGAATATTTGGAAACATTAATGAATAGTACACGAAAGTCTTAAGAGCTGGCATGTACATATGTACATTGTATGTATGTACATTAGGGTGGTCCAAAAATGCATGTGAAAAAGTAAAGTCGGAATTTTTAAGCTCTCTTTCTCTTCTTCTTCGTCTTCTTAATGGCGCTGTATCCGCCTAGACGAATCTGGTCGAGTCCAAAATAGCCAACTGATGCCAATCGGAAATACCAAGTAAAGCCAAGTGCTTCTCCACCTGCTCTTTCCAACGAAGAGGAGGCCTTCCTCTTCCTCTGTTACCAGCATCGCCGCCTCGGTTTCGTTAGAACCGTTCTTCGGTTCTTGTAAGAACTGGACCAGTCGGTTCTCTAAATGACCCGGTTCTCCGGTTCCGCTTCCGGTTTCTCGGTTCTGTGCATCACTAGAGTTTTAGGTTTTAAAACCAAAGAAGACACACATACCTACATATGTAGCTAAAAAAAGTGTGTGATCGGTGGGTCGTTGGTATAATTAGAATACTTCCACTTTGTGCTTACTCTCCCATTCATGGTTTACTTTGCACTAATCAGAAATTTTCAAGCTCAACGTTACATTCATAACTTATTTTTCCTGTATATAAATGTCGCAAACGATAAATATTATTATCGGGCTCCCTCCGACTAGAAATGAAAGAAGTCTACGATTTATGAAATTTTAATTTTCCAGTGACCAAGGCAGCCGACGATTTGTTATGAAGCATTTCATCCACCGCTGCCTTGAGGCCAAAACCTTTTTATAACTTCCGAGTCAAGATAGTACAGTACCCTTCTATTCAAAACCCAGAAAGCCGGTAGCAAATTTATTTCCAGGGTAACTGCTATTTACTCTTCGATCTCGTAAATTTAGAAACTATTTGGAATTAGGGAATACACCCTACAAGCATCTCTGACATAGCTATGGCTTTTCACAACATAATCTCCAACTACTCGTATTCGGGCTACTACATATGCGGAGGGAACAGGCCAAATTTCACAAAATAATTCCAAGTAATGAGGAGAACTTCTCGACAGCATGCATCTATTAAATGACAGCACATCTCATTATATCCGTAGTTGCATAAACCTCTCCACACTTGTGTGCAGCGCCGTTGAACTGAGGTTAGAGATACCATTTCGACACCGCAATAGAGGCTTCTTCTAAACCTACCGAGAGGACGTCGAAAGAGATCGATAACTCCTTCTCTAAAAGCAGCATGCCTATATTAGCCTATGTGTGGGCAACTTTACTATGTATCCATTAAAACTCTATTTAAGACTACAGTCCATATGTCCTCAATTTCAAACTTTCTTAAGGCGCTAGTAGTCAACGAGGTAGCGTAAACGTACGTTGACGCTGACACGATCTACCTTATGGGATTTGCGTGTTAACGAAAACTCACCACCACATGACGGTGACGTTGTCATCGTTGCTCTCTCTCTCTCTCTCTCTATCAACAGTAAATTTGATATGCTGTTATGTGCGTCAACCTACGTTTACGCTACATCGCGACGTGTCGTTTACTGCTAGCGCTTTTACTCTTCTCTGTCTGGCTCTGAGGAAATTGATTAAGGGCCAGTTTCTCAATGTCTGGTTAACACAAACTACAGGTTAAATATCATTATCGATGTGGTCGACTCCATACATTACAAAAGGGAGTCGATAATGTCGATAACCATGTTCAACCCGCAGTTAGTGTTAACTAGACATTGAGAAACTGACCCCAAGTATGATTGCGTTTCATTTACCAATGTAATTATAATTGTAAGATAATTTTTAAACCATTATTCCACGTCTCAAATGGATTTCACTTCTTTGAAAGAGAATTACACGACCATTGCCTGAATTTGATTAAAAACGAAGCATTGCAGTTTTTTTGGGTTACCTAAGAATCTGAAGCCGCTTCTGAGCAACCCCTAACTCTAAGTCTGAATCTAAGGCTAAATCCCTGTTTTTTTTAGAAATAGATAAGGCAAACATATGGTTGTTATAAAAGGTTTCGAAGTTCCACGATCGTGAATATTTCCCCCCGTTTTACATATCCCAGCACAAACATATGTATGACAAATAAATTGCTAAAACATTGATGATGGTGACGTAACAGCTCACTTCCATTCAAAGAGGCGACAGATGTCATTAAAACAATTGACGAGATAATGGCTTATTTATCTAAGTATGCACGTTTCTTTATGACTTTTTAAATTCAATTAAAGAGTTGTTCGCATAAATTACCGATTATGTACATACATACATATGTATGTATTTGAATATGTACGCATGTATTTATATATGCTTGCATGAGCAGCTGGCAGACGCTAGAGGACACCCTCCTTGTTACTTGAGAAAATTTACGATCATTCCAGGTCGAAAGGAGTAAAAGTTAATTGACAAAAAAAAAGCGAAATAGATAATTACAAATTAATGATTTCTAGAGCGTAGAATAGAAACAAAATGCAGAGCAGAGCAAAAGGTATTTATTGTGCGTCAACTTAATTGGGGATGGAGAAGGCGTGATGCACACATTGTCTATACATGGTACATATGAACATAAGTATATATATATACATTAGACTGCATCACTGACCATACAAAAAAAAAAACGGTACTGTGTTTCCATTGGAATTATAATTGGGTGGTTCACAAGGTGTCGTACGTGTCGTATTGTGGTATGTTGTAAAGTTTTTAACGTCTAAATAAATGTTTAGAGGACTTGAAATCACCACCAACTATTTTTTAACGGTGTGAAATTTTATAATAAAACTTTTATGTTAGGTTGCGAATTCCTTAAATATAAATTTAGCCGTTTAAAGTTTATGACATACAATAGTACGACAGTATACACTCGTGAACTCCCTAAATATCTATTATATTTTAATACGTGCACCGAAATATTTCGCAAAAATATTAAGATTGACGTGAGCTGGATCGATTTGAAAATACCTCCAAAAATGGAGTTTTTTATGAATAAAAATAGTGTACTAAAGATTTTTTTAGAAAACTCCCCTCAAATGACAAAACGGTTTGAGCTAAAAAAATTGCATAAAAATATTTTGGAAAAAAATAATTTTTTTTTTTTGAACGGAATCGTAATAATGAGACTTTTGATGCTGTTTTTTTAATTTTTTTTTTAAAGATTGGTATAAGAAAAACTTGAATAACTGAACCTAAACTCTTCCGATTTAGACTTAAGAGGTATCATTGGAAATGTATTTTCTCATCCTTTTTATTTCTTTGCTAATAAGCTCATTCGAAGGATGAACGAGGTAGGATGAACGAACGCCATTGAAAGGTGAATTAAGATGTGTTGATGTGTGTGATGTGAGGAATGTTAATCCCGCGATCCCGGTCTTTTTAAGGTCTCGAAAATCCCGGGCTTATTTGCCTAGAATCCCGGGATTTTCGGGATTTGTAATTTACACTGTTGGCAATAATAGAAACGCTTTATGTTCATCAGTTTTGGCTATATTTCTTTTGTTTATTTAATATTTAACATTTTTTTTTTATAAAAGTGTAGCTCACTATACATGTAACAATTTTGCACACACAAAAAAAAATGAATATATTCGCCAAACCAAGGGCCAAATATAGTAAAATTGCGTTCTTAATTTTTCTCTCTGACGTCGGGATTTTTTAAAAGAACTTTGAAATTTGAAAGGTATGAGTAATTCAAAAAATGATTTAAAAATTTCTGTGAATATTTATACTTAAAAAACCAGTATGTGTATCAAATGAAGGAGAAGATTCTGTAGAGTTAAAACACATTACATTTTTTTAGTGCCGAATATCCTTGCAATTTTTCAATTCTTATTTTTGAAAAAAAATATGTGTTAAGGACTAACTTTATTAGCTAAAAAAATAAATAAAATAAATTAAAGGGGCATTTTCAATTCCTATTCTTCCTTGTGAATCCAAAAAAATTATTTCATTTGGTGCCCATACTTTTGTTTTACATTGCACTGAATTTTTTAAAATAAATTTTGGAATTAACCATATTTTTGGCGGTTAGGGCTCGATAAAGTTTTTAAAAAAAACCATGACGTCAGAGAAATGCCCATTTATATGTAGTTAATTATGTGCAATACAAGGTAGACTTTTATAAAAAAATTTAAATTTTGGATAAACAAAATGAATATAGACAAAACTGGTCGAATTAAGGTGCTTCTTATTTATTTAATTTTTTTTTTGCAGAGAGCTTGTTTTGATGCGTTTCATGAAAAATAATAAATATCTAAATCCCGGCATTGAACCAACGGCATCCCGAGAATCCCGGGATCGTACAAATCGAAAAAATTAACATCTCTAGTACGTACATAATATGTACGCCATATTAAAGTTAATGCCCTATCTCTTCTTCATATTATTTAAGCCACAGGCATACCAGCTTAAGGGCAATAATCAGAAGAAGAAACCTGCTGATGATTCCATTAGCTATAAATATAAGTAAGAATATCAATGGATTTGCATCTAATTTCCGATATTAACAACAATATTTGCTGATGCGGCTTCTTCCACTAAACTAAAGACACCGCAAAGCTCTTCAAAAAAGGCTATCGAATTTGAAATCAAATCAAAATAAGTATACAAATAGAATGTATATAAATATTTAGGTATCAATACACGCGCAAGATTCTAAGGATTCGATACATTTATATATGAGGTATAAATACGGTGACCATTCGTACCGATTTTGGCGGAACAGTACCGATTTTAAGAAAATTTTCACGCTGAATATTTTTTTAAAGTCGGGACGTATAAGTGTGCCGATTTTTCATATTTGTAGCGATTAAAATTATGAGAAATATAAGCTGTAGATATAGTGGCGAAAATATAAATAGGGAAAAGACATTTTAGCATGCTTTGGCTATTCCCCCGTTCGATTATTTAATGTTTATTATTTTTCTTTTTGAAAGTGTAAGTCAAAATTTTAAATTTTGTACAAAAATTAGAAAAATTCGGCAAAGTTTCATCAAAATTTTGAGGTTTTTAATTAGATTTCTACGAAGCATTCTGAGTATGCAGTTTTGTAGCCCATTCGATTCAAAGTGCATATTTTAAGTGAGTTGGACTTACCTTGTATGGAAGAAAATGCGCGAACAAAAAATTGCCAAAAATCAACGGTAAGTCCAAGCTCCTTTAAACTAAAATTTAATGGTAAACATTTGTTAAAATTCGTAGAATTATTTTAAATGTTCTACAAAATTTAAAATTTTGAGTTATCTACATGTTTTTTAGATGGTAAGTTATATTTTCATAAAAAAAATAAAAAATATTTTTGAATAAAGCAAAGTAACCAAAACTTGCTAAAGGGTCTTTTCGCTATTTATATTCTCGCCACCGTATATAAGTGTGTATACATTTTTTTATCATTTTTCAAGTTTTTTCTCTTTGTTTTGTTTTAAATAAAACTGTATTAAAAGATGCTATGTCTTCGTATTCTAAAAACAAAATTGTACGTTCGGATTCGATGCTTTAAAAATGCCCCGATTTTTGCCCATACAAATCTGGTCACCGTAGGTATAAAATAACCGTTGCGGGGTTTAACAAAAAAGAACGCCCACGCGTAATCAAAGATTTCGCCTACATATTCATAAACTCGTACATACTAACGTACATATATAGTATTAGTATACGCATGTTTGTATGTACATATATTCATCTTTAATAAACGAATATCTTTAAGTAAGGAATACATAAATAGCTTGACTCTGGCATAACGGCGAGTGGGTGGGTGTGCGAGTGAGATGAGGGGCAAGTGCCAAAACTTAGCAACCATGCCGCAATATTCCTTGCATTGCTTGCCATACATACATACATATAAAACGAATGAATGGCGGAGAAATTTATATAATGCCCCAAAGGTGCTGTGTTGCCGCAAGTACCGATGTGCATTGGAGACGTTAAAGTTTTCTTATACCATTGCTATTGTTGCTGTTATTGTAGTGAAGATGAAACTGTTTACTAAATTTACGATTATGTTTATTACAAGTCAGCTTCGCAACAGCAGCAGCAGCAGCAGCAGGAGCAGCAGAATACCTTGGAGACATCACAATGAGCTAGTAAATGCCGAGCAATACACAAACAACTACTTACAGATAATTGTGAGCAAACAAAAATACACACTTACATAAATATGTATGTACACCCTGCAGGAAAAAATAATCAATTGATAAAAAATAAATTTCGATAAATACCTAAATAAAAAACTAGCTTAAAGTGAGCTGAAAATTCTTTAAACACGTTTCAGTTTAAATATTCTCATACAGTTACTTTGAATACACTTTTCTTGCACTTCATAGATGCTTTTTTGAAGTCAGGACAAATCAAATGAGGATCGAATTTTTTTAGTTTGAACTTATGTCTGTCGGGATTCGAATATGCGAACACTTACAGCAGAATATAGCAACAATAATGTAATGTTAAATAAAGTAAAAATAAATAAACAATAAAAAAAATCTAATCTTTTTTTTGATTTTTTATGTCCAAATGTAGTTAGTTACAAGTTAGTTGATGCCTATTTCAAAAGTAACCGCCCTTGACTATTTCGCGGCCATCTCCATACAAATAGTGACCTTTAATTCTTTCCTAATCAACCTTCAAGTCAACTTATATGTAGTACAATACATTTCCGGCAGGGCATGTATGCTACGTTCTAAATAAGTTTGTGTGCCTCAGTTTAGTAGGTGTTTTATAAAAATATTTGTAATATCGCTTGCAAAGATATGTATTCACAAAAATTATATGTATGTACATACATACATATATTTGTACGCTTCTTTGACAAAAGGTCATGACATTCATACCAAGCAAGTGAACAAAAAAAAAACGTCAAATACGAACAGACAAAATGAAAATGCGAATAAGATGAAAAGTAAAATGAATGGCAAACTTTGTCAAAGGAAATGCGCTGTTGAGGAGGTGATAAAAACGCATGGCACACTACCTTGGAAATTTATGTTGCAAATGTTGCGTGAGTTTGCGTGCCGCTGTGTGTGCGCGCGCGTAAAAATGGTGGTGGACAAATTTTTATAGGCAACCAAATTTTGTGAATTACACGCTTGGGAAGCTCACAGCGAATTAGTAAGCTGGCCGCAGACTTTCAGTGTAATCAGCCAATAAATAAAGTTGGAAATAATTTTGTTTGTGATTTTCGTCGACTCTCCAGCTGCCGTGGAATGGGATTGGGTGCCCGATCTGAGTAGATAATCGGGCTTGAGTTCGTTATATAGTTACATGCAGGTACATATATATTTTTTATGATACAATTTTAACAACAAAAAATTAATTTTTTAGCTTTGAATCTAAGTTACCCTTTCTGTCGATCTTACTGAAAATTTTTGCTCAAACTCCTTTCCTTTCTACTCTCATGGCCGGATAAAAGTGTCAGAGACACCTATTGGTACGGGAAGTCCAAAGCATATCCTCTATGAGAAATGCGGAAGGAACAGAGAGGGCTACAGTGAAAACTCCGAGCATTCTTGAATATTAAGCTCACAACTTAGCAGACAGAGTCAGATAGGATTGCTGCGGATGGACGTAGACCCAACTGAAGACCTGCGGTATGGTAAAAAACTACACTAAGGTACACTCCTCTAGAGCCACCTACCAAGTGTCTAACTAAAAGTTTTAGGTCACTAAAGACCAACGAGAGGTGGAGAAGGCTCTTGTGAAGGCACCGAAAAGCACCAACGCCTACGATGTTCGGACTCTATATTTTGCAGAGGTAGCATAAGAAAGTAAGGCAAACGAAGTGTTACAAAGGAAGCAGGAAAACACTAGATCCAACCTCAGTACGTAAATCACAGAACTGACTACAGGAGTATGTTAGCTTTTTGTGATAATAGTAGATTCATGGACCTGTGAAGGGTGCGATTGATGAAATAGCCTAAATACATCTAGGAACTTGTCGGAAAATTGTTGAAACTCGAGATATTTCATAAAGGCTGGGAGCTGCTTCACAAATTTAGGCCGGGCATAGCCACGCATAGTTGCAGAGTCTTCAGTGCAGAGCAAATTTATCGAAAACCAGTGAACGAGGTCTGCCTAGAATATCTATCTATATACTAAGAAGTGAACTTAAGCATATTTTCACTTAAGTGTTGTACAGATCGGTATAATATACACCTGGCAGAGGAGCTCAATGGTATTAACAGATCTATCAGCTCCTCCTTTTAGCCGATTAGCCAGCCGCTTTAACCTGCTCGCTCGAAAAAACATCCTCTAGTGGACCATCTGTAGCTAATTTTTTGACAACTGAAAGGGGAAGTAGTCATGAGATAAATAACGCACTTTATCCCTAATACCAAACCCACCATTGCCTCTTGTTTACCCGAAATAAACATTTGTTCCTCTAAATGTAGTCTCGTTGGTTAGCAGTTAGGCGATTGCCGCTTTGTAAAAGGATAGATCTGTTCGTTTTCTTGCCTCCAGTAAGCTTGTAGGCATGACCTAGCCTTCTTTCGTAATCACAAATATTTATTTTATTGTTCTGCGCGACTTCGCAGACCGATTCTGTGCGACTGGTTTTTGTTATTCTGTAACTTGGCACACTGCGATTTTTAATACCCGACTACAGATGAAATTAATGGTAGATGCTCCTTCTGGCTAATATTATTTGCGATTTGAAGCAATTCGCCTTTGAATAGGCTTACTCGACGACCTCGCTTCTATGAATATTTCGTTGCTCAGAAACCCAAATTAACTGCAGAGGCTGTAAAAGATTGCCACAGGGACGTCCCGCTAGTTCTGTGAAGTCAGCATATTGATACTCCCGCTTGGACCCAAAATTTTTAACTGAGTCCAGTTAGGAAGAAGGACTACGATATGTTTTCATTGACCTACTGGATGTGACATTCGCTAGCTTAAGGAGACGACGGCCTGGCATTCCATCGAATGGCTTACTGGTTAATACCTCATCGGCCTCTCTCTGACCAGTGTGGCCAGCTCGGCGCTGCTCTGCTTAGGTCTCAAATTGATTATAAAATTTGCCAGAGCCAAATTGGCAGCTCAATTGCGTAACGACTTCGATTCCTTTCTTGCGACTTAAGCCAATATGCGATTAAAATATTTCGCGGTTGATAAACTCTTAGTATGCAAAGATTTTTCACTTATAATTTATTATATAATATTCCTATTGAACATAGGGCAGCTTCAGAAGAAACTTACACACCATGAAATTAGATTTCGACCAGCGTTAATCCTAAATAAAGTAATACCAAGGATTTTTGAATTAAGCCGCGAAAAAATACGGAATAAACACTTTAATATACCAAAAGTAGTAAATATCTCTTAAAGCCAAAATAAGTTGTTGTAGTATGGGTAAAAGCGCGAAGGGTAGTCGTAAACAGGCAATTTAGCCGAAGCCTCGTTGGCTTTAAGTGCCGCCACAAAGCTGATGTTATTGTTGTCGAAAAGGCGGTAAGCTAAAAAAGTAGCTTGTTGTTATATCTACGAGTATCTGCAAGAAAGACCCAAAGCATTTCTGCTATGTACTCAAATATTTGGGTGTATGTACATACATATCTACAGATCTTTGTATGCCTTTCTAATTTGTAACTTTGACGAGCACTTGCCACATGCCATATTTCGGCAGCACTAACTAAGGACACAAACACCGCCCACAACGGGAACATAGAGAGAGAACACAAAAGTCAAAAGCTTATGCAAATATATGTAAATACGACTGTGTACACTAAAAATGTTTGTTTGTCGGTGATTAGGTTGATGGCAAAAAGTGAAAAGGCAACTTTTAACTTCTTCCACACTGATGGCATGTATGTGTGTAAGTATGTGCGAGTAGGAGTAACTAGTAAAAACTTTGCCAGCCAGAACTTTTAGCTTTAATGAATGAAACTGGCTGACTGGATGGCTGAAAATGAAAATGGTGAAAATAGCGTGTTAGCTATCTTTTTGCCGTAATATGGCCGTGGTGCGGTGACTTTTGTTGAAGCATTTTTGTGGCACCTAAATGGCACTTGCATATATGTACGCGTCGATAGGCGGTGGTAGAGAGAGCAGCAGCGGCGGTGGCGGCGGCGGCTGGATACTCGAAAGTTTTGGATGCTGCTTCTTCAGCGCATATTTTCAAAAACAATTAGACTAAGTTAGTGGTTGGAGATAATGGCATGGCAAAGGCAATACGATTTGCACTACGGCATACATAAAGACACACACACACACCTGCACAAACGTAAGCAAGGTATGTTAAAACAACTATGTGAAAGAAATTGCCGCAAAAACAGAAAGTAAAAATTATTATTTTAGAATTTGAATTGCAAATGCGGTTTGTTTGTGTTCTTTGGAAGTTATAAAATTGTTGGTAAAGCATTATGTTGTTCTTTATGTCAGTGGGAAAAGAAGGATAAAATTCAAATTTTAAATGGCCTCGCTTGGAGGCTGTGACTTTTAACAAAAACATGTTTTTCCCCGTCCGAAGAGAATTAATTTATAGAAATTTCTGTGAGTTGACAAACAAATACTTTCAACTTATTTAATCTAAAGACGCGTCAGCATAGTTGACGGCGAAGAAAGACGCGTTAATCTATTTGACCGCGAAGAAAGACATGCCATGACAAATTGTTTAGATTTTCACTCCCTTCACTTCCGCCGCGCCTACTTTTATCGTGTGTGCTTCTTCGCTGTCAACTAGGTTTAAGTGTTTCGCTTCGTCTTATTTTTTACGCCGTCAAAACCCTCATGTGTCTTTCTTCATGTGCACCGAAGGCATGTACCAGGATTACTAACTGTAAACATATTCATTGCGGATGGTCTCTCATGATATTTTTTTTACATTAGGTTAAAGCACTCTCTGGAAGGGATCATTTTCAAACTAAGCTGAGCCTGTTAAAGCACGCACTCTCTTCCAGATTGGCCTCCCTCGCGTATGACGAATTATATATAGACGCTTGCCGCTTTCCAGCTGTCTAAAAAGTCCACTGAAGTCTGCAACAGTGAGGCTGCAAGTGCAATTAAGTGCTGATTGTGCGCTTGGCTTCGCCTCAGATGAAACCTCCTTCCTTTGATGACAATAAAGTACATGAATGATGTTGGCTAAGCCTAAAAAAATCCATCATTAGGGGAAGGAACTCCTACCTCATATACCACATATATGAGATTTAGCCTCCATCAACTATTTTCTGTTTCGAAATACAAGAAAATAGCTGGGCGGTAAGAGATTTGGGTAGAATGAAGAGGTCATCACTGAAAAAAATGCACCCGAAACCAATTGAGACTATGTTGAGAAATAAAACGGCTTTGTGACGAAAAGGTTATATATATTTTTTTTCAAAACGTCACTGACTTTTCAAATTACCCTTGTTTGTGGAATCGATGTTAGGAGTAGAGCAAAACCTAGTTTCCGCAAAAGATGTCGAAAAAACTTGAGTTCTAAGATTGAAGTTCTGGTCGACAAGGACATCGCCCGAAAATCGGGTCTGAAAGTAAGGCGACTTACGGAAGTTTTAAAAACCTCTTAAAAATTATTAATAAAATCTTACTAAAAAGCACTGAAATCAGTAGCGAATATGAGCCCTAGCATCTAGTCGATGACGACGCAGATTCTTCTAGCAATTTCTCGGCTGACAGCAAACAGTCTGCCGGCTAAGCTATTCAAGTACAACGGCGCGAAACTGATAAGGTGCATGTCTTTAGTCTGTTGCAGAATATGGCCGTACGAACGGCATACCTTACGAGACAGCTGAACCAGCCACGTACGCCTCGCCAGCTAACACGGGAGCCGCTTTGGAGAAGTTTAGCGCTGCTATGTCTAAATTTGGTATGCCCGCAAAACTAATATCACGGCGGTCCTCCTCGAGGTATGCGGGAGAAAGGTTCTGTGAAAAATTGGCCAGTTCTTGCGTGTTGGCGACGGCGAAAACCGCAATTGATGGTATTTACGACCAGATGTCAGAGCTTCCCAACGACATCGAAATAGTACAGCATTAAAATAAAGCGGTTTGACTAACTTAGTCGTGTCGTAAGAATGGACGCAAATGCTGCAGACCTGAAAGTACTCAACGCGGTACCCGCTCGTAGTCTGAAATGAACAGGTTCAACACGACTTGGCTTTTCTAATTTCCATCACTTTGCACAGAAAACAAACGATTGGCATGTTTTGTTGGACTTCGCCAAAAACGCTTAGGCCATTATATCGCCAATAACAACAGAAAGGTAGAACCCGTCCTCGCAAAACTCATAAAAGAACCTTTCAGTAAGGCGTAATCTGGGAATTACTATACTTATCCACCACTACCGAAATACCAGAAAAATTCTGAAATATACACTACTAGCTCCGATTCTCTTCGCTTCACATATTATATGTACGTGGTACACAAATATACCTCCATACATACATACACAGTAAATATTTTCCAAACACTTCAGATACCGACGTGTGCTACGCGCATTAGATACAAGCAAAGCTGATAAGTGATGAAGCTATGCAAGAATACCTAAGAGATGCCGAAGCTGATGCCACTTATATGGATATGATGGATATATGCATACATATGTACATATATGTATACTATAAAGTCTATATGTATATAAAGTTTACATGAAAATATCAATGTTACTCTGTACATATACATCTATGTACATTGGTTGACTGTTTGACGTACTACAAAGTGACTGTTGATGTTCAGTTGCTTTGTTGGTGGCTTGTGGCAGTAACTTGTGATGACGATACTGTGGCAAGATACGATAGAGAAATGAGAACCCCACAAGAGTAGCTAGCCAAACGAGACGAGACAAGATGATTTGAAACGACGAGTATTGATGCAACATTATACGGATGTTTATGTGTGGCAAGTGATGCTGAAAAGTACAAAGCAGAGCGGAGGGTAAAGGTGTATACACACATGTGGCAGAACAAAAAAAGATCTGTAATCAAATGTATGTTGTAGGTTTGTAAGCGTGTGGAGAGAAAAATGCTTAGAGTGTTGAAGAAAACTTAGATTTCAGTTTAAATGTGCAGTGTTGGTCAAAGTACTTTTTTGTATTATTGGGTTTTTCAAACAAATATTTATTTTTTAATGTTTGGTCATAAGCCTCAGGCAGTTAGAGTCAATTGAACTTAAGATTTCAATGTTGACGAGGCTCAATTTAGATATACCTGCCCTGTATTTAATTCGCCCGGCTCAAATATCTGCAGTTCTCAACAGCTTTATAAATAGTATAACTTATCTGTATGTATGTAAACTACATGAGATTTAACGAAGAGTTCTCTATTTGTAAACTAACTTTTTTTTTCGAAGGAATGGAGGCATATTACGACTTCGACTCAGAGAACTCGTTGAACTACATACACTAGACTACGAAATAGGAAAATTTTGTGAATTATTTAGTATCCTCTTCGTAGCACATACTCGAGAACATTTGAAGAGCTTTGTATTCTTGATCAGAATAATACATTTCGTATATTATGAATTATGAACTCCAGCAACCAGATAAACTCACCAGAGATAATTTTGATCAAAGAAAACTATGAGACTTGAGTGGCGTGCTGAGAAACTCAAATAAATTTTTGAATAAAAAACTGGAGGTATTGCTTTTTCACAGCTTTCGGGTCAACATTTGCTTGGATCGAAGTATCTAATATGATTGATCTGCTCAAATAAACTCGTATAACAAACATGGTTTTATTGGTTCTTGCACTCGCAATATGTGAGTTACTCGTTTAAAAGATTTTGATGGATGATACTTTTTTTGTGGTTAAATCCTCGGTAATCGTTAGGGATTTTATCTTGGCTATAAGTCAAGTAGTACTTCATATGTCGATCAAATTATTAACATAAAATAATTCGGTCCACAAACATTTTTTTTAAAACATCAGATGCTGGACCTGGTATCTAGGCATTTTCAGAAAAGTGTAAAAAAACTGCGAAGAACTCGAGATCTAAATCACGAGAAATTCCAGAATAGCACAGAGGAATCCCAAAAGATCATAAAAAATCCGAAAAAGTCCGAAAAATTACGAAAAAAAACTGAAAGGTCCCTACATATCCAGAGAAATAGAATAGCGAAAAACCCGAAAGTTTTTCATAAAATTATGAAAAATACAGAAAAAAGCAGCAGTCCCATTCAAAATAAAAAATAAATCAAACACAAAACAGAAAAGTATCGAAACATCACGCAAGGAATCCTGAAGAGATTCGAAAATAATTTCAAAATGACCAAAATGTCGCAAAATATCGCGAGAAATATGTAGAACAGCAAAAAATTTAACAAATGCCAAGATCTCTCGAGAAAAAATATGCAAAATCCCGAAAAATTTCAAAATCGGAAAGATTCGGAAAAATGAAAAAAGTCCGAAAAGTTGCGAAAAAAGTTCGGAAAACGAGTGGCAATCTGGAAAAATCTCGAAAAATCCAAAAAAAAATCGCAAAGCGATCGCCGTAGTCAAGCGGTTATAGGTGCGAAGTCCCCTTTAGTACGTCTAGGGTTCAGGTTTTGGAACCAACAATACCAAATAAAAGAATAGGCTTCCAATAGCGGTCGCCCCTCGGCAGGCAATGGCAAACCTCCGAGTCAATTTCTGCCTTTGAAAAGCTTCCTACAAAAACTATTTGCCGTTCGGAGTCAGGATGCGGCCAAAACCTTTCCTTTTTTATTTCGTACTTTTCCTTTTTTATTTCGATTATATAGGTTGGAAGAATTTTAATTTTTTCACCTAAATATGCTAAGAAAAATATATGTATGCTACTATCTACAATGAGTTGCTCTAGCCTGCAGTTTCCAATTATTTGAACATTACTGTACCTACGCATCTACTACATATACACAAAAAATGTAAGCAATCATAGCCACAAGAGGCAGACAACCAGCCAGCCAGCAACCACACAGCACAGCACAACCACAACCACAATCTTTCCTGCAACCAGTTGGGGCGGCAGCAGCAATCAGTTGAGCCAATTTTCAGATCGATATCTTTCAAAACAAAAAACAAAAGAAAAAACAAGTAAACGTGCCACACAATGCAACTTGCAACAATGCAGTCGAAAGAAATTTAAGCCAAACAAATTTAATACGAAAACAACAAAGCAAAATATGTAGACACAACAGAGATGGTGTGTGTATATATGTATATATAAAGCTTTGATGCGCTCGAAGGATGCCAGCGGATGATAAATAAGTAAGCAAGGATAGTTTGAAAAACTGAGCAGCAGCAGAAAATATGTGGCTTATGAATTTTTGATAACAGCAAACGAAAAATGAAATGGTAAGAAGAGCAAAAGTAATATGAAAAACAAAGAGAAAACAAACAAATCGAAAGCGAAAGGCAATGCCAATGGAAATGAATGCAAAAGCTGTGTGCATAAAATTATTAATCATAAAAAATTATGAAGTCAATGCTGGATATATGTACATACATATGTATGTATGTGGCACGCACAAGAGTGGGTACATAGCTACATATGGACTCGTATGTATGTACTATATATGGATTACTTTAGCTTTTTCCACTGGCAGCAGCAGTTTTTCCTAAGCATTTCAGTTTCATATATTTTTTTTTTTTACTTTTAGTAGTGCCTCTTTGCCGCTGCTTCGGCTGCTCTAAACGGAGCAATGATTAATGATTTGCCGGCGCGAGCGATGCAAAAGGAGCAGTGAACACAGCAGCAGCAGCAGCAGCTATGAAAATCCGACAATTCATTCATGTGTGCACGAACTTCATGCGTTGCATTTGTTACACATCAAAAGCGAAAATGCCATATGTGCATATGTATGTATGTATGTATGGAAGTATGTATGTGAGTGTGTAGTTAAGCTGAAGAAATCAAGTAATCGAAATTTTTTACACTTGATTAAGGTGAATGTGAAAAATTTGAATTTACTCCCGCTGACGTTGCGTTGCCATAACTCCAGGGGCGGTGGTTGTTTGTTGCTGATGCTGCTGTTGCTGCTGATTCAGCTACTCCCAAAAGGCGCTGTGCAATCAGTTTTTATTTATGCAACTAAATTTGTTTACCAACCCACTCCTCCATGCATACCTTCATACCAATCGTACGAACCTTTATCCATCGTCGTTGCGCTCCCCCTGTCCTACCCTCCCTAAGCCCACAGCTCTACTTCACACATCAATCGTTCATTTGACTTTTGAAGAATTTTCTTCCATTGTTTATTGACTGCCTGGTTGACTGGTTGGTTTGACTGCTTACTTGTGATTGCCTGTGATTTTTACTTTTACACTTTCCTCGAGTGCGTCATTTTTCATGTCATGCATCGTTGAAAAATTTCCTTTTGTTTCGTTTTTGGTAATGCACGCCGATTGATTGCGATTAAACGCTGTGATATGTGTATGTACGTATGTATGCATTTGTTTACCCCATTATTTTTTTCGTTTATTTTGTTTACTTATGGAATTTTCGTTTTACGCTGATCAAAAATTATAAAAATTGTGATAGCAATGCAACAGCGTGGCTGATATACTTATGCGCTCAACACAAAAACAAAGGCAGAAAACAAACAAAATACATAGACTCATTTTTCATGGTAAAAGGGATATTAATGTTTCAAATGGTGTTTACATAGGCATTGGCTTTTAATAAGTTCGTTAAAATTAAGGTACTTTATCTTCGTACGAAAAAATGATACTGGCTGTAGATAACTTTTAACTCTCACCTTTTAGTGAGACTGTGCTAAAAAATGAGAAATATTCAACAGTTTGGTCATGGCTTTGAAATTATTGACGCGGTTATAGCCGTGAAAAATTGCACAAAAGAGTAAGAAGAAGAAAGCGTTGTGGAGCTGGATAGCTTTAAATTTGAAATTATGTTTGTAAAGAAAGCTCCGCCGCCAAAGTTCCCAGTGTCCTAAAATGTTACGCGGAAACTACAGGCAGATTACGAATATCTCAAAACAGAAAATTTCAAAATAATACAGCAATAAATGAGCCGCTTATTTTCCAAAGTGGCATAAGTCACTTCGTACCTCTTGTGCCTAAATGGTCCAACGAATTGATAATCTACTCCTTTTTTTGAAGAAAAAAAAAAAACAATCGATAAAAAAATTAAAAAATAAATGCGCCTGATATAAAGTGTAGTTTCCTTCGATTGATTTGTCTCACGCTAATACCAAAATTATCATTAGCTTAAGTCTTCTTCTTCATATTCGTCTTCGAATTTGAGTTTGTGTTTGTATTCGTTAGCACATTCGTCTTCGTTTTCTTATTCGTCTTCTTATTAATATTCGTATTCCTCTACACATTCGTCGTCGTGTTCATGCAATAAATCGTCTTTGCTTTCTTATTGGCCTTCGCATTTGCCTTCGCAGTCGTCTTCGTATTAATATTCGTATTCGTCCTCGTATTCGTCTTCGACTTTGTACTTGTTTTCGTACCCTTATTCGTTCTGGATTTTACATTCGTCTTCTTCATCTTATTCGTTTTCGAATTCGTCTCCGTATTCGTCTTCGTGTTTTGTCTTCGTGCTCGTATTCGTAGTTGTCTCGTATTCACCTTGGTATTTATAATCGAATTCGTCACCGTAAACGTCTTCATACTTATTCGTGATCGTAATCGTCCTATTATTTGAGTTTTACTCTAGTTGGTTTTAATGTAGGTTTTCGAATTTGTTTTCATGTTCGTTATTCGCGTTAGTCGTCGTATCCGAATTTGCCTTCGAATTAGCAAAGATATTCGTATTCGTGCTGCTGTTCATTTTCGTCATCATATTCGTGTTCGTCTTCATATTTGTATTAGAATTAGTCTCCGTATTCGTATTCGTATTCGTCTTCGTATTCGTATTCATCTTCGTGTTCGTTTTCGAAAAGGGGGGTAAAACCAACCATATTTTCAGTCATAAGAAAACTCGTCATCTATAGAAATATATGTAACTTTCTTATGGTGTTTTTGGAGTCAAAATCGGTCCAGTACAACCGTCAAGCGAAGGCTGCCAAGATTTATGTGAGGCTATTAAAACGAGTATAAGTGATTTTGATACAATTTTTAGTTCTGGTATGTATTTTCAAAATATTTCGCATTTTCAAGGTTTAAGCGCCTGCAAAATAATACACCGATTCGCTCCATGGGAGCTGTAAAATCGAGGATAACTAATCAAGGACATAATTTTTTGTAGGAGTCGTCTCATTTAAAGGCTCCAAATTGAATGAAAAAAGTTTTGAGCTGGTAGTGATGCAAAGTTTACGAGTCAGATATATTTGAGAACCTTTCCTTCCGATTATAAAAGAGGCAAGAGAGGAGAAAATCTTGAATAATTTGATAGTCCTCTAGAACAGTCTTGCGAGCAGAGGTTTTCCGTGCATTGGCAACAAAAAGGGGTGGTACTCAATGCTAGAAGTATAAATAGTAAAATTTGATTGAGTTCTGCACGAGAACAAAATGTCATGTGTCAGGAGGGTTCCCGCAAAAGAACCAAATGACAACAAAAGTTTTGAGAGCAGTTTGGCCGGGGAAAAAAAATGAGAACAACAGAACAAAAGATTTGGGAACGTTTCCGTAAAGAACAAAATGCTAACAAAACTCTCGGGAACGTTCTCAAAAAGAACAAAATGAGATCGAAACTCTCAAGAATGTTCTCAAGAAGAACAGAATGAAAACGAAACTTTCGGGAACATATCCAGTGAGCGCAAAATTAGAACGAAAGTATCGAGAAATGTTTAAGAAGTTTTAAATAAGCAAAAAGTTTGGGAAACATTCTGCTAGAACACAAACCAGGCACAAAGGTTTTGAGAACCTATTGCTAAGAAAGTTGGAATGAAAGGTCGTTTCAGTGAGAACCATGTTTGTTAAACCTAAGCCAGAGGAAAGCTGGATAACTGCAACTTTCAGATCGTTTATCATTAAGTTGAACTGTAAAATTTTTCATTTTCTGTGCAAGAATAGTTCGTGTCTCAAGTCTTTATCTCTCAGTTATATTTTAATAAATTTTAATATTTGAACCTAATGGAACGATATGAGAAAAATTGTGTCCTCGCTTCCATTCTCCGCGAAAAGTTCAGTGAAGATTCGTTCCCGTTTCGTTCTTTATTAGAAAGTGCCTGAGATTCTAGTTCCCAAATTATTTTTCGAGGGAAACTTACTCCTTTTTTTGCTCTCATAGTTTTCTTTGCAAGAAAGTTCCGAAGGCTTTTGTTCCCATTTTGATCTCTTAGAAATTTTCCAGAAAGTATTGTTCGCATTTTGTTCTATTTGGGAACGTTTCACAGGGTTTCGTTCTTATACAGTTCCCATTTAGAACGTTCTCGAAAGTTTTGTTCTCACTTTCGTTATTGTAGTAAAACCACTCCCGAAGGGTTTGTTCTCATTTCGGTTTGGGTTTTTAAGCTTTCTTGGGAGCAAAACTACGAGAACGAAATTTCGTTTCGATCATACCTTTTGTTTCCGGTTCCTGAATTAAAGTGAAATAATATGGTTTCGTAGATTAAATCTAATTCTCTCCTTATGTTAAAGCCACTATGTCTATTCAAATAAGCAAATTTTTCGTGTGGTTTGATAAGAAGTGGCATAAAAACCAAAGCAGCTGAAACTTGTCTTCATATTCACTAATTGCCTTCTAAATTTATAACTTTTCAAAATTAGATTTAAAAAATTTAATACTATTACTAACATATTACTTATATGACATTTGTCTTGTTCTTTCACTGCACACACAAAGCTGTCATAACTTTTGCTCAATAAAAAAAAAATCTTCAATAAACTCAGCAAAACACGAAACATGTTCCAACCGAAGTCAAATTATGCCACATTATCCCCCGCTCAATTATGTACATTACTACCGCTCAACACGGGTGTTTTTTTTTATCAACAATTTCAATGAATAGGGCGTTAAAATATGTCT
>NW_023458566.1:979616-1046912 GCF_013731165.1 Rhagoletis pomonella | reverse complement strand
AGAAGTTTATGGTGTTTAGCTATATGTAAAAGTGTAATATTTTAAATTGCTATGCAGCATTTTAGTTTTCACTTTTGTTATGCCAGTTTATTGTTTTTGCTTTTTACTACCTCATCCTTATCCACCCAGCATGGGTTGCCAACTAAATTATGAAGCAGGACGGAGGCAACAACGGCAATTCACCTTGATTATAAAGTCCACAACTGCCAAACTACTGTCCCTGCGCACAGGAACCGACGTGCATACTTATGTCTGCAAGCATGCATGCGCAGTAGAATGAATATGCAAATAGGAATATACATATGCATGTTTGGATATGTGTATGTATATTTGTATGCGTATGTCATAAAGACTCTGTACATATATCTGCATACAACTTTTCGCGTCCAGCGATGTTGCAAGGTGTCATATTCATAATTTACTGCATTCGCTCGCCACAGGGGTACATATGGACGACGACGAGTAATCGTAGTATGTGTATGGGGCGTTCCATACCATAAAATGTTGAGGGTTGATGCATAAACATACATTAATAATAAATAAATTTGAACATTTGAACATTTTTAAAAACTTTACAGCACAAAAACAAAGCGATTTAATAGTTTTCCAAATATCTCGAGAACGGGGCGAGAAAAAAATTTGAAAAAAAAATTCCACATCAAAATTCTTTACGAAAAGAAATATTTTTTTTTATGAAAAATCTTTCACATACACATTTTTTTGTAAAAAACAAGCAAGTTTTTGAAAATATGCCATCTAAAAAAAAAATAAAATCACAATGGTAGCTTTGTGTATTGCGCAATATTTAAGAATAGTCTTATATCTACAATAGTTTGATACATTTTTCTTATTATTTTTTTATGAATTTTTCTTACACTGAACCTCGGAGTAAAATGAGTACATTAAAAATTTACAAGTTTTTTAATTTTTTTTTTAGAATTTTTTTAAGTATGCAGCTTTGTAGTGCAAGTTTTAAGCTACTGCAAAATTGCATTGATTTTTAATATTTTTTATGCTGACGGCTTTTTGCATTTTTTCTTACGGAAGAAAATGCGCAAACCGTCTTCAAAGAAAGTTAAAAAAAAATAACGTTGGTTTTGCAATCGCTTAGAACTTGCACTTTATTATATTTACTATAATGGGCTGCAAAACTGCATACTAAAAAACATTTTTAATTTGTGATGTACCTACTAATTTTACTCAACTTCGGTGTATAAAAAAATCATAACGCAGATTATTGTAGAGTGCAACCCATAATACTATACTTAAATATTGCGCAATACTCAAAGCTACCATTTTGATTTTTTTTAATTTTTTTTGAGATGGCATATTTTCAACAATTATTTTTTTTATCAAAAAAAGTGTATGTGAAAAATTTTTAAGGACATTTTTTTTTTTAATATTTCTTTTTATTGAGAATTTTTATGGGTGTATATGTGATTTTTTCAAATTGTTTCCTCACCCGTTCTCGTCTCCCTAAAAATTTGCAAAAAAATCAAAGAGATGAAGTGTTTCCGTCCGTTTTGTAATGGAATACCCCGTATACTTGTATGCATAAGAACAAACATATTCAGTTGCCCACTTACTGCCGCTAGCAGCCTTGAGAATATCTCGCATACACATCATACATATAAGTACATACATACATACTATACATAATATGAAACACACTTGTATAAAACATAATAAAAAAACAAAAAGTTTTTATTACGCATACGATTCGTTTTTAAATAACTTGTGAAACTTCTGTGACATGGGCGTTTAAATGGGAATTTCATTCAGGCAATTTGACTTGAGTACGCATATGCATCCAAGAATATAAATACACCCAGAAGTATCTATAGATATACATTTATACAAGAATGAACTTCAAACAAAGTTATGCTAGCTTCGGAGAGCATATATTGGGTATGCATAGCTGCCAATTATGAATACCCTCTATGGGAGCCGGAAAGAAACCCATCCTTCTATAGTATATTAAGATATTGTTTCGCAATTAAATCTGAGAGGTCCCATATATTTTTAAATCGATATGACTCCAGCCATAACCACTTACAAACAGGCTCCCACGCCCGACTGAACTGAAAGTTCTTACTATACAATATGTTAGTGTTCGGCCGAGCTTTTCCTGCGATTTGTGGCGTGCGCCTCGATGTTGTCACACAAAGGCGAGGGATCTATATCTGCCATTGACTGCAGAAGAGCGACCGCTATTCGAAACAAATTTTGCATTTATTTATTTTTTACTACAAATGCCTGGCTTGTTTCGCGACGCCTTATACGAACTTTTGCATTAACCACTACAATAATAGTGTTGCCAATTCAAAATCGGTTTGAAATGTAAAAATTATTAGTTTAGGTTGAAAGGACTGAAGAGCAGAAACTTATTTATTCATAGGGCAAGAATAACTAATAGCGCGGAGATAACATTTGTGTTAAGTACTAATCTCCTTCGATGCTATGAGCACTTATTCCCAACTGTGCGATAATAATCCTTACCTTAATCTTAGTGTTAAACTTATTCTTAATCTTAACTTAAATCGTAAGCTTAACTTAAACTGTTCACCCCTGGATCAAGTTATAAAGGGTATACAGGAATTTATCCCTCACTAAAAGTGTAATGGCATCTGCATAAGCAATAAAGTGGATGCCTCTTCTCTCGGGCTTCTCTTGCTGGTAGTTCTAAACCACAATCAAAGAATAAGTTAGATCAGATCAGTAAACTTTTCCAGGGATTTCAGCGAATGAAAAAAACAGACTTTTTAGCCTCAAAGGCTTGGCAGAGATGTGACAGCTTTCATTAAACGCTGTAGGCTTATAACGCAACTAGCGAATATGGGAGCTAGCCAACGACAAAACTCGAGCAGGCGGTATTGTAAACATCGACAAGTTCTCGAATAGAGTCGAGTTCCCTTCAGATGCCACTGGGAGAACCGAACAGCGATTCCTTCAGTAGAAATTCCAGTTTGTGCTTTTCAGATTTCTGAAGGGTGTGCCAATCGGATGAGCTACATCCAGAGCGAAGTGAGTGTACATGTGATACGAAAAAGAAATCTTTGAAAAATCTCCAGTCCAAAATATTATAGACAAGGATAGAATAGCATGATTTGGTAGAGAATCTTCTCCTTGGTGGCAGCTGAAAAAAAAGAGACATGTGTCCAATTAAAAATGGCGAAATCCTCACTTACCCATAGGCAGCGGCGCGAATTCGCATGGACGCTAATCTTCACGCGCCTAGCGACTTGTAGATAGATATTAGCCAGAGTCTCCATGGCTGAAATTTGCTAAGCTTTAGTATCGTTACTAAGCGGAAAGCAGACCCTAACTTTAGTTGCGTTTTTCTTTGCTCTGATGCTGGACCGGCAGCTAGCGCTCCTGGATCAGGTTCACGACACTTCCAATTTACTCAGGATGGAGAAAAACGTTAACGGATTCCATCTTGGAGTGCCGAATGTTAGTCTGAAGGACAATCATCTCCTAAAATCTTCAATGCGATCGTATTCTCAAACCAGCGCCCCCGGCGTCCGAAAGGACTGAGAGAGTATCCACCTCTATCTCCTCTACCATCGCTTTAGAATTTACTACCTTTTCAAGGCTATAGTTGTTGATCCCTCGGTATTAGCGAGAGCATTAATTAAAGAGTGTCTTGTAACTCTTCAGTTATGAGCCTAACGGTTTGGATGTAATATTTACTCGGGTCCTTGACACGGATGATTGTCCATCTCTACAACATCCAGTTTAGCTTCTCAAACAACATCCTGGAAGGGGTTCTGGGGTTTTAATGAAAATGTTTGGCGCACCTGCACTCCTGTGTCTTTTTTTCAAGGACAGGAAAATCTCTTTTTCGCGCGACTACGCCCTCGCATCTCCCTCCTGCCTCTTCAACCACTTTTCTTTTTAGGTAAATGCTTCTTCGTCTTATTACACATTGAAATACAGTTTCTATTCAATTATCAAGTACCTTCTACGGCATAAACTTGCATACTTAAGGTTAATTCTGCTTCGTTACAAGAGCGCACCATTCAATGTGGCCATTGGCCCTCCTCCATGAAAAAGGCGGCAAACGACCATTATAAAGTACGTCTTTTTGGACAACCAATAAACAACTTCAAATACAGCACCACAAAGCTTTTACATAAGAAGATGGCAGCTCACATAAAAATGGTGTCCAAAACAAAAATATCAGCAAGCGGTGATCCTTGTTAGTAAGCAAATATAATATTTATGTGCACATGTGAACGAGAGAATACCCTTAAACATACATAATACTCGCCAAAAAAAAGTTGTGCATACAAATTCAAAAAAGTGCTAGCATTTAGAAGACTACCTTGGCGAATATGAATTACGCGAATTTTCAGGCGCTGCACTTGAAACTATCGCATTACACGTGGTTGCGCTGGGCGCGCGCATTCGCGCCTCAGGATACTGATGTATTAGGTGGCTGATACTGATCATCAACTTCTTATGTAACTACCTACATACAAACATACATATGTACATATGTGGCGAACTTGGCAGCATCGCTTGCTGTTCCGGCTTGCGGACGCTTGCCAAAGTTGGGCGCACAATAATATTGATTTATACCTTTCAGCGTTTCACAACATTTATCATGGCATAAAAATGCATTTATCATTAAATGTTGTTGCGCCTGCGCAGCGCAAAACACTTTAAGTGCCAACTAGTAAGCCAATGATATGGCTGTCGGTTATTGCCTCAGTTGTTGTTGTTGTTGTTGTTGTAGTGGCTATGCTTACATAGTTAGAATTGACATAGGTAGAACGCCGACAGGGTGTTTGAGCTCCACCACTTGTTGTGGCCAAGACAGACAGCTTTGCGGCAGACGCCATACTTCCTCCACACACACTCACACGGCGATCGCGCTGCTGCTAGCCAATCGCCGCTTCGCTATATGCCGCCCGTCGCGTCCTTTATTTTTTGGCTAACATCCTGAGGCTTTTGACGCGCGCGCAACCGCCGCGCTGGAAGCTACATAGACACCACCAGCAGCTTGAGACATCCGCAGCACTCCCGCTGCGCTGACTGGCGGCTGACGGTTGGATTGCTGAGCAGTTGTAAGTAGGCAGTAGTGTCGTCGCTGCGGTTGTCGCAGGCGCGGATTGCAGATTTTTCATTTCATTGCCTGGCACGCTAGTGGTGTAGGCCACAAAGCGCAGTGGCAGTGTGGCACTTATTGTGCGATCATTTCAAGAACATCTACACCTTCGTTTTCTTTTCGATTAACATTTTTTTTTACGTTCATAGCTCAAGCGGCAGTGTCACCTATTCTGCCATTTTAGCGATTTGTATACCTGCTCTTTTTTTTTGGGAATGCCACGCTGCACCACTCTGCCATTTTAGGTAAGCGATTTGTGCGGATTGTGCTAATGTCAAGTCAAGCTGTGCGCGTTCCACCACGCTGTATGCGCGCTGCATGTTGCTGCGCTCGCTCGCTACTTTTCAGCCATTCCACGTACATCAAATGATTGGGATATAAAAAAAGAGTTTTATTTATCGCCTGAATTGGTAGGGGAAACAGTTGGAGATTCGCCAACTGCCACTTATTTGTGAGTTTTAAATTCTAAATACATATTAATGCGGGTCCACATGCATTTATGTATAGATTATGTGTTGGCATATGTGTGCGAATGTGCAATTTCAAGGTCTTATTTGCAATATATTTATGTAACATTAACTTGTACTATACATACGTTATAATGCAGCTGCAAATGAAAGAAGAGCATCTAATCTTTTAAAGATGTTTCATGCATTTTTTTTTGCTCCCTAATAAAAGTTAATTTAAAGTTATTTTTCCGGCTGTCGCGCTGCAAAGAAGTTGGAGCTACGTAATATTAGCTACTCGTGAGGACCCTTATAGCCTATTTTCACCAAATGCTTAAGTGCAGTTATGAGCTCAGATAAGTTACAATAACAACAAGAGGTCATAGGCAAGTTTATTTCTTAATTTTTGCTTTTTTCCTTTCGTTTGTTTGTACTTGATATGAGCAACTAACTGCTACGAGTTGTACTCTGATTTTTCCAATAGGCATAAGCTGCAGTTAAGGCTTGATGGAAGTGAACTAATAACCCCTCAGTATCCAAAATGGTAAACGTTTTTTTAATAGTGATCAAATTATAACATAAAATCAGATAATTTGGCTTGATCCTATCATAACTACTACTACTTTTTGAAATGTCTGCAGGAATAAGGTGCCGTTGGCCAAGTTTTCAATATTTCTTTGAAATTACTGGGAGGGTGTTAATTTTCTATTTCTTTTACTTACGACTGTAGCTGCGCGTTAGACAATTGTCTTTCTTTGCCACAATCAGCTGGCATTAAGAACTATATTTCCAAAATTAAGAGTATCCGACGGTAAGGCCTTCTGTGGTTACCTTTGTGTCGTACATCTTTAGGAAAGCCCTCAAAGCAAACTGCTGGAATGTATTCCACAAATTTATTTTTAAAGAATTGAATCGAATATCGCTTGAAGACGCTTACATTAAAAGCTCATTGGGCGAACTGTTTTATAAGGCCTTCGAGGCCGCAGCTCTAAACACGACGCTTCTCTGAGAATCCTCTAAAGAAGCTTCGGGAAGTGAAAAAGATACCATTTTTTGGAGGATGGCTTAATACTAAATGATATCCCGCTAAGCTGTAGGAAGATTAAGCTAATCTTTATTCCTAAAGTGAAGAAACCGGTCTATACTCCTAACTTTCTTTGTACTCATAATGTTTGTTGTCAAATTTATCTCGCGCTACTACAAATAGTTTACTTTATTTATTTATATGTAGATATTGGGAGTGCCTGTAATAATACTAGGGAAGATTCTAGCCTGAAAAAATGCGACTCATGCCGGATCGCACTCTGGGATCTATCGCTAAGGAACATGCGACTAATACCACTTTTGATCTCTTTATATGGAGTTAAAATTGTTCAAGCATGTCCCATGAAGAAACTAATTGAACCTATTTGTGTCCCTGCGGATAAGAAAAGGGAGTAGTCGCTTTTGAAATTGAAAAATTTTCATCAGCTGAGGCTTGAACCGGTGAACTCAGTTTTGCTAAGCGAACACTCTTATCTACATGCCAATGCCGCACGTAATTTCGTTGTTGAAGGGCATACATATCATTAAATTTTTAATTGTACTAATTGCAGGTGAGTTAGAACTAAGTGATCTCCAATTATACCCGTAAAAGATTAGTTGCGACTAATCAATGCAAAAGTTGTACCCCATGGAGACTTATCTTGGATCACCCTTTTTATTAACCCACTACTTAACCTACTCTCAAAGACAATAAAGGAAATAGAGGATTGAGGCCGCTCTAGGGAGATCAGATACTAAAAATAAAATTTCACCATTTTACCAAACCTAAATTAAGGGGTACATAACTGGATCTTTTACACAAGATGATATGTTTTTGTTGTGGATGTCAAACTTAACTGGAGGCTGAACATTGATGAGCGAGCAAGGAAATCGTTGGATCCTGCTGAGGGCTAATTACTTGGCTAGGGTAGACAACTGTGTTTTTCTGTATAAGCTCGTGGAGGGAACTTATCTATACTGTTGTGCTTTGGTGCAACTTATCGGACCTAATATTGTCTTTAAAAGCCAAAAGTCTAATTCGATCTACACAAGTGATCAAACGAGTGACACCTAATAAAGCTTTAAGCTCCAATTCAAATTCTCAAGCTTTAAATATATTTAGACACTGGATGACATTGCTGACTGCTCTTTAACTCAAAGATATATCAAATAGAAATAATGAATCCATGACAGGATAAAAGTAAATTCACCATACTCCACAAAGCCCGCCTCACCTTCATACTTTTCTACTACTAGAGAGCAAGAGACAGCCTCGTAAACGTTTATTTTTATTTTTAAAGATAGGGAAACTTGCTTTTTGTTGACGTTGGGTGTTTATAGTAAGCAAACTTAGGGCGTTTTGGATATGATCGCAAATATGTCTTAGATGTGATCATGTACTATTACGTAGTTCAAAATAAGTACAAGGAGAGAGAGGTTAAGTCTGTGTCGAAGATCTGAGGGAGCATTACGAAAATTAATTTTTTTCCATCATTTGGTTATTGCGTTAAAACGGAATAGGACTCTCTGAGTTCTGGGGTGCACTTACAGTCTCACAATTTCGGTCGTCATCAGACAAGAAATTTTGCTCCTCTCTTTTTGCTATATTGTCATAAATATTCTAAATGCTTTTTAATAATTCAATCTTTACAAGTTTGCAAATGATAAACTCCTTTCTTGAATGCATTTTCAAAGACTTTTAGAGCAACTCCACTGTAGATTCTTATTTCTTAGGTATATGCTAACGAACGGAACGATTGGATGTAAATTTATCAGAGCTATTAGTGAAAAAAATTATGCAGGCAAAAAAATTTTCCAAATCACCAAAGCGTTTTCAAAACAAAGTTGGCTTTTACCGCAACGAAACGCGACTAGTTTGAGTTAGAAAGATATTTCAGTACCAAAAAAAAAAGCTCTCACATATCGCATTTGTGTACATATTTGTTATTCTCAAAGGGTTAAACGAGTATTCATTATAATTCACAATGCACTGGCGTGGAAAGGAATTAGACTGAACGAACGGCAAAGATACAGCTCTACGAGCGCATAACTCTTCGCCGAACAGCAAAGTGAATTTCAGGTTAACAACAAATAACGACAACAACAACAACAACAACAACAGCAAGAACAATACAAGTTAAATAACAAAGGAACGTTAAAGGAGAAATACAAGGCGACTAAACACAGATATTTACATACATACATACATTCTCGTATATGGCGCAAAAATAAAGAAGTGTACAAAAGGCCAAAGATGACAAAGGATGTTTACGCGCTTTGTTCAGGAAGGTGTTTAACAAATAAACAGTACAACAAATGAAGTCTCAACCGGCAAAGCCCTGCAAAATGAGGCGCTGAAGAAAAAGGAGTAAAAAACACGAAGTGAGGCAAGCGAACAAGAGCAATTGGAGGGCAGACAAAGCACGTTGAGTGAGTAGAAATGGAGTGTTCAGGGTGGCGGCACAAAGGGGTCGTCGCGATGTGGCAAAACGAAAGGCGGTCGTTTTGGCGCAAAAGTTGAAAAGGGCGTCCCAGAAGGAGAAACAAACAAAGAGATGTGCGAGCGCACACACACACACATACGCACCTGCGAATACAATCAGTGATCAGGGCCACTGAGCGACAGACAAAGGCGCGCTTATGGCATCCCAACTATCGGCTACCATCGGCGGCGGCGGCGGCAGCAGCGGCGGCGCATATCGTCGACTAACAAACAAAACGCCTAAACAACAACGATGCACGAATTTGAGGATTTTTAAACTGAATTACAGTGTGAATATTTGTGTGAACAAGCTGCACTGGGCTGTAGGACCGCGCCGCCATGGGTATGTGAGTGTATATGTGTGTGTGCAGGAGCGCGCGTTTGCGAGTTTGGGCAAACACAATGAAATGCAATAAATATAAAGGGCGCAAAGGCGCTGTGTTGCGATACAATAAATTGCAGATTTGCTGTGGCAAAGGAATAACAAAAAAATCAACAAAAGCGCGCGTACAAACATAGCGACTAAATCGACATGCGACCGCAGGATAATATCGACGACGCATCAACAAACGCGCGCTCGAAATCAGCGCTTTGTTTGTAAATGTTTTAAATTTCAGTTATGCGAATATAGTTGCATTTTGGTTATACTCTGGTTGATTTGGTGATATTTTTAGCTTGCGCCTTTATTGGTTTTTACACTATACGTATAATGTATTTGTGTTTGTAATTTGCTGGGCGTGCGCGGTGGCTATATCTAAGCCGCTATGCATAAAAGGCGTTGCGGAGCGTCTCTTGCGCTTGGCTTTATTTATCACCACTCTCCAGAGTTTCTCCAGAAGCGGTGCATCTCTGCCACGTTTATTATGTATTTGGCCTTTGTTCGCTGGCTAAAGGCGTGATTGCAGCTTGTTAACAAGTGTTGGCAGTTTAATTGAGTTGAGGGATCAAAGCAATAGCCACAAATAGCAACATAAGACCACTGCAACAATGGTGGCGTCGGCAGCGGCGGTGGTTGTAAGCCACGCTGACTGCGCATTGAAATGCAGTTGCGTATGTAAATAAGTAGCCTTGTATGTTTGTATATACATATAAGCGCGCATGCATGTGTACAGTTGTGTGCGTGCTTGCATCGAAAACCACCTTCCACCTTCCGCCTTCATACCAGCAGCCGCCACGCGTAACTAATTCGACACTGAGTACTTTAATCTGCGGCTGTACATCTCATATACGCATTCATATGTGTGCGTGCGAGCGCTCGTGTGCGCCTTTCATGCGTAGATATTGTATTCAGTATCACTTGCGCGCGTTGCATGCCACAACACTTGCCACACTGCTCACTGTCACTCACAAAGCAGCACCAACACTCAACGCCGCCGCCGCTCATTGCTCGCCAACACACATTTCTACATACATACATACATACCTTTGTTCACCAATAATCCATTCATTCGCAGCTCCATTTCTCTGCACCCGTTCCGCTTGCAGCAGCCGACAGACAGACATTCAGAAAATTTCATATCTACTCGGCCGCCGCCGTTCGCATGTTGAAATAAATTAAATGCACGTCAGCATCATTGATTGCAACAACCTGTCAACGGTGGCGGCATACCGCAATGCTATGCTTGTTGTTGTTTTGGTTGTTTTTGTTGTTCGTATTGTTATTGCTTCCTCCAATTCGTGTGTGTTAATGTTTTGATTGCTGCACTCTTTCGCTTCGCTGTTTTTTTTTTGTCTTTCGAGCGAACGGACGTTTACTGTTTGTTTGCAGAAATGTTCCACTTGTCAGCTAAAGTGGCAGGATTCAACTTCTGACAAGTCGGAAATTTTATTGGTGCACTACTCGCATTCGTACCGGAAATTGGTGAGTCATATTGAATTGTGAACAAAATATGGCAAAGGCCGAAGGGGTGGAAATTTAAAACAAATCGATTTTTTTTTGGGTAAGCTCTGTATTTGTTGGCTTGGAATACAGTTTGCATTTGTTTTGGCAAGACAGCGCCACCTACTCAGGCTTCTGAGCAGCATGCTCGCACACTCTAGTAGGCCTGAATTGTACTCAGCAAAGTAGGCGACTAGCAGTGGAATTTCGTCGGGAAGGCGGCAAAGTTAGCAGGAACTCGCTCAACAGGCCAACCCGTTATCCTGGGCATCATGGGCTTGACCTGGGAGGATGGCGCCATTTCCAGAGTGGAAGCTCATTATGGAAAAACTCGGCCACCTCCAAGGTACGAGAGTTTAGGATGGCTGCACAAACTTATTACTTGCTCCAACGAGAGGTCGGTGCCTATCTACAAGAAGGCAGTTTCCTTAGTTGCAAAGGTGTGAAAAGTAGCTAAGGAAATCGAAGAAATGCTGCCATACTGGAACCCAAACCTTCTGACGTCGAATATGACGGTTATCCGGTACTGTGCCTCTCAAAGATATTAGGATGGATGTAAGCTATTCGTTCCAGAAGGTGGTTCCTAGAGCGCTGCCTACAGTTGCCGGAGTTGATAACTCCTAGCCTACAGAGCCGTCGCACGGCTGTAAGGAGGAAGGTGACACCTCAAGCGAGGAAGGAGACTCGACTACATCAGATGCTGAGAGTACCTATTAAACACAGGACCGCATTTTAAGGGTGCGTCTTTAGTCTCGGATAGCTGTTTGCCACACCCGAGGACGAGAATTCGAAGTAAGACTTTGTAACGACCAGAATATTTTAGCTGAAGTTAAGCGCAGTAAGAGCGGCGTCATTACAGGGCCCGATGTAAATTCGCGGCACTCTATTTTGAGAAGTTCGGACACAAACTATCGACGTGAGTGTTTTTTTGAATTTACATTGAGTATAAAGATTTTTTCATAGACAATAGGGAGAATACATACTTCGAAATAACGAAATATATATTTATTTAAACTTACGTTCTCTTGTGCTGTCTGTCTTATAACCAATATACGTACATATGTTCATACATACCTACACACATCTGATGTTGCTTAAGGTTTTAATTACATTTATGTTATTCTGTTTTCCTCTATCTTCATTTTTATTTTTTTTATTTTATTTTTTTATAATAAAATCGATAGTAACATCCAACAAAATATCGATAACAAAACTGATAAAAATGCCGATAACGAAATCGATGACAAATTCGAAAAAAAATTCGATAGCAAAATCGATAATAATAGTGTTAGCAAGATAAAAATATCGATAACAGACTCGATAAAAATATCGATAACAAAATCGAAAGAAATATCGATAAGAACAATCCATTAGAACGCCGATAAAAATATCAATAACAAAATCGATAAAAAACGATAAAAATACCGAAAAATAATCAAAAACTGAATCGTTAAAAAATTGACAAATAATCGATGGCAAAATCGATAAATAATCAATAACAAAATCGATAACAAAATCGAAAGATAATCGATAAACATTTCGATAGCAAAATCCACAATACTGGTAGCTAAATCGATAAGAAAATCGGAAAAATATATCGATAACAAAATCGATAATCAAATTGATTAAGATATCGATAACAAAATCGATAAATAATCGATACTAAAATCGATAACAGGACCGATAAAAATATCGATTATTGTATCGGTAAGTCCTGAGAATCCCGAAAATCTCTAAAATCCCAAAATAGTTCCCAGATAATTACCTGTATTTTAATCTTTCTTCCTCTATCTTCACCTTTACTTTTATTGGTATCCTCATCCTCATCTTTTTCTTTATATTTATCTTTGTTTTTACTTTTGTGTTTATCATTTTCTTCTTCTACATATTCCCCTTCACCTTTAGCAAGTTTTTGTTAAATTAGTGCATACACTCAAGAAGCACTTGCTTCCGTCCCAATCATTTCCGTTGCTCCGTTTTCGTGGAATTTGCCAATTTACTCCCAACCAACCAACCAACCAACCGCCGCTAAAGAAGTTTCACTTCAAAAATAGTGCAACATTTTCTCTAAATTTCACACACTGGCACTGAACTATTGATTTCTCTAACCTTTCTTTTATGGCCGTTTAAGTAGTATTTTTACAGCTTCTCGTTGCGAGAATTAACATAAAACACATGCTAGACATTGCGTCACATAGCAAGCAGTCCAGTCCACCAACCAAACGCCAGTCGCGCTTTATCAGCGGCAATGCAGGCGAATGCTGTAAATCCTTTTAAAAAATGCGCGTGCTTTTAATTTTTATCCTAGACAGTGTGACGTGTGTTGCCAGATTAGGTTGTAGCCGACAGACGGTCACGACAGCGGGCAGAGGGCAACGGACAACGGGCAACGGGCAACAACACAAAACGTATGCTGCAATGTGGCGGCAACATGTATGGCGTGTGGCACATTGCGGCGGCTACAAATAAAATAGAAAGACAAAAGCGGATGCTTTTTCTATTGTTGGCTTCAACTCTTTAACAGCTAACTGCCACACATACACACATACTACAAGCACTTGCATGCAACCATAATTTTGTATGTTGTGAGCGATTTTTCTATAATTCTCTTTATATGTAGTATGTATATATATAAATTTGTTTGTAGATGAAAATATAAAACAAAAATGCATATGTATGTTGCTCTTAAGCCCCTTTATCTGTATACACACTTATGTACTTACATATGTATATGTAATATACGCACACATATTCGCATATATGCAAAATTAAATTTTAACTGCTCAGTGTTATGTGGCAATCCAATACCGATTGCAGCTTCAGTCTTTGCCTCCGCTGCATGCCGACCAATGGCCATACATAAAACATGCCATTTTATAGAACCACATGCCCTTGCCCTGCACGCAGCTTTGCTTTTGTGGCCTCTTCCTTTGCCATCACGGCTGTTATTGCTTTGTGTTTGCCTCGTTGCCTTTGTCCTGGCGCTGTTACTGGTTTTTTAAAAGTGTTCCCATGTTTTGATAGCCTCGCTATCAGTGCGCCATGAAAATGAATGTGGACTATTGGCAGATTAAGGCAAATGAAATGAGTGAGAGCGCGCCAAATGTTGTAATTGCATCAACTGCACAACAACAACAACAATCACAACCAACTTGTTAGCCAGTCAACCAATCACCCGACTATCATTGGTGTACTCTTAGCTGGGATCATAATGAAATGCAGTCAAATTTGTATGTATGTATGTATGTACATACACGTTCGTGCGTGATTATGTTCCCATATATCCCTGTAGGGAATGTCATAATGTGTGAAAAAATTATAGGCTGTGAACTATTAAGCTTTAATGAAATTCGTACGAAATAAATTGACTCGTCGTTCGCTGCCACTTTGAGACACTCGTCCTCATTATTCATTGACATTTGATACTATGACGATATAAGTATGTAGATATATATTTATCGATAGCATTATCGATAACTTTGACTTTAAAATTAAATGTAGCGATATATGTATTTTGTTATCTATACTTTTTTGGTAAACAGTTATCGAAATAATTATCGATAATTTAATCTAAATCGATAATAATCTTAAGTATGAATAAAATTACTTAATATGTAGACGTGATTGTCGTGACAATGTTGCTGTGCTATATAGTTATCGATATCATCATCGGCACATACTCATAGTAAAGAAATAATTACGTACGTATTTATCGATTTTGGGAGCTATGCAGTCATTTATCGATACACTTAATGAAGTGAAATCTTTTGCGATATATTTTGTTATCAACAACTTGTAACGCTTCCCATATGCATTGATATTTTGTTATCTACATTTTCGTTTTCGATAAACAAGTACAAACAGTTATCGAAATAATTATCGATAATTTAATCTAAATCGATAATAATCTTAAGTATGAATAAAATTGCTTAATATGGAGACGTGATTTCTATATCGCTGCAGGGGCGCACCCAGGAATATGTTTTAGGGAGGGGGTTTTATATTTCTGAAGATATATCACCGGAAAATACTGAAAATTTGCTTCAGATAATACCCTCTTTAAAATACATTAATGCAAGTTTTATGTACAATATGTAATAAATAAATAGACGTTTTAAAATTCATAAACTGCACTTTATTTACAGATTAACAGAACTCAAACGCTTTTAACCGACTTCAAAAAAAAGGGAGGTTATCTTCTCGCTGGAATACATAACTTTGGACCACGTGAATCGTTTTCAATAATCCTTTTTTTATTAAAAAGATAGTAGTACCTCAAGGTTCGTCCCGTTATTTGTTTTAACGGTACCCCTAAATTTGAATATGAGAATTGAAGTCGGTTGTGTTCTTTCCTTAAAAACTACTTGTTTAATAAAAAGTTCTATAAACTCAAGATGCGCTCAACTTTCCAAAGTACCTAATAAAAAGTTTTAAAAAAGAGTCAGTAAAAATAAATTTATTGATTCCATGAATTTTTGCACTTCTATGTTCATTTTTTCGATTTCTGGTTTTCGATAGAGATGGTGATTTTTCACGATTGCTTAATTCTTTTAATATTTCAAATACCGAAAAAATTAACTGAACTCTCAAGAAAAACGAAAAAGTCATATAAAACGACGGACGAGAAATGGAAAAAAAATTTTCTTCAGCCAAGATTTCTTAAATCAGTTTGCAGCTCTCAAGAAACATAATGCTCGTATATTTATTCCCTCATGAAAATTTACAGCAAAAGCAAAGCTCTTTTTCAAGCAACAGAAATTATAATAAATATTTCTTATAATTTCCTTGAGAGCTGGATTCTTAGCTTTAAGATACAGATTGTGTTTAAGGTTATTAGCTTTAGGGGGGGGTTTGAACCCCAAAACCCACCCCTTGTGTGCGCTAATGTATCGCTGTGATATTTATTTATCGATATCATCATCGGCGCATACTCATAGTAAAGAAATAATAACGTACGTATTTATCGCTTTTGCGAGCTATGCATTCATTTATCGATACACTTAATGAAGTTAAATCTTTTTCGATATATTTAACGATGTCGCATATTTTGTTATCGACAACATTATATTTATCGGTAACGCCTCCGACATGCATACATATTTTGTTAACTATATTTTCGTTTTCGATAAACAAGTACAAAACAGTTATCGAAATGATTATCAGAAAAATTTATCGAAAACAATAATTGGCTTAGGTATTGCTGCACAATTGTAAATATACACATAGACGTGATTTCGATATCGATATACCATACATGTATCGATATGATAATCGCCACGTTCTTAGCAATATATTTATTTGTCGAGTTATGGTATTATTTAGTCATTTGTCGAAACCAGGGACCGAACATAACAGTTATTGATGAAAACTGTCATGGAAAAATTCACTATGAAGGACATGTTCTACAACTAAGAGATATTCATACCAATCGATTTCTATTTTCACTGAGACTCAAATTTGAAAATAAATCTTTCTTTGCAATTTTTATGCAAAATTAAAAAAAAATATAACAATCATTTTTGATTTTCAAACTCTATGTCTTAGATAACAGTTATTGAAGACTTTTATTTATTAAAGTCATCAATAAAAATCAGTCAGTGACTTTTACTTGTAAGATTCATCGGTATAAATCAGTTACCGACTTTTATTTTTTAATCATTCGTATAAAAGTCATTAACATTTTTCGCAGTTAAAAAGGTATTGTGGATCTTATACAAATGACTTTTAAAATAATGATTTAAAAAATAAAGGTCAGTGACTGATTTTTAATTATGACTTTTATAAATAAAAGTCTTCGATAACTGTTATCTAAGACATATAATTTAAAAATGAAAAATAACTGTTAATTGCAGATTATTTAGATAAAAACCAAAAGGAATTGTTATTTTGGATTTATAAAATAAAAGTTAGAAATAACGGTTTATTAAGGAGTAATTAAATAAAAGTAAAAAAATAATTGTTAAAGAGCGATTTTTTTAATAAAAGTTGTAACTGTTACGGTCCCTGGTCGAAACACCTATGGAAATTTTTGATGAAAGCTTTTCCGATTTATGTACATATTAAATCGATTATTTATCGACATCGTTATAAAAATAAGCGCAATCGGATTAAAACCTGTCAAGTACGTAGTACTTTGGTAAACACTAAATTTACTGCAATCGCAAAACTGCGTTATTAGATCACTTTTCCTATAGGGTTGCATGGTATGCACACATGTGTGTTCTTGGTTACTTGCAAAAGTGTGAGTTTTGTTGCGTTGCATGCGCCAGTTATCTGTGGCAGGCACTTTGTTTGCATTTCATATGCATTTTACGAGTTTGTCCTCACATTTTGTCCAAGCTCAGCAGCTCCGTACGCAGCTTCTCATCGCCACTGAATTTTTTATTTATTTTTTTTTTCATGTTCGTATGCAAGATTTTGCGAAACAAAAAACAAAGATGTCAAAAAAAAGAAAGAAAAAACAGCGCTCGCTGATATGACCTAAAATGTGACCTAAAAATACCAAAAACTCAAGCTTTGCATGTTTCAGATTGCAGCACTGATGCTTTGAATTATGGTATGACTTTTGATAGGGAGTGAATAAAAATTGTATAAAATAAATGGTAATGAAGCATATGTCATGCCATAATCTAAAATAACGGCATTACAGTGCAATCATATAAACTTAAGTGGATAAGAAAAGAAATTTTGACAGAATCACTTAATTTTCGCGCCACTGATATTTGCATGCAAGCCGAAGATGATTCATTACAACGCAATACAGCTATAGCTGATAAAAAAATTATTTGAAGTGAAATACTGAGTAGTGTAAGCAAAGGTAAAAGGTTCAGATTTCTGGTGACTAGTCAGCTGCTACAAATTATGAACTCAATGAGTCATAAGAGCTACCACGCAAAGCGGAGAGTGAAGCTTGTTTATGAGTTAAAGTGTGAGTCTTCTTGTTTAGAGACTCCATGACTAGATGAGAAGCATGATTAAGAATCACCTGAGTCTTCTACCAATTATTTCTTAAGCCGATTAAGAAGTATATATACGAATTGTTTACCTAGCTAATGTTGTATACTTATAGGCGACCTATTTGCATCAAACGATAAGGCGAAGGTAACAGACCGTGGAAATAAGGTCGAATACACTTACACTTCAGAAAATTCCAAAAACAGTGCTTTGGAGCAATATATGTATGTACCTATATGTCTGGTCGGAAATGGTTATGGTCTTGATGATCCAAGATTGTGAACTATCGTAAATATCTCGGCTTAATATCAAAGTAAAAGATACATTTCATAATAGCAGATAAAGTAAACCCAGTGAATAGATTTCATTGAATCGAATGGTGTAGACAAGAACCCGGTTGGTTATGCGGCCCTTATAGTATAGGATACGGCGCCTGTTTTCCATGATTCTGCGCCTTCTTCTGTCCATTTTTTTGCGCTGCGCGCTCCTTGGTGCGCCAACGTGCCTTGGTTGGGGCAGGTGGACGCTGGTTGGGCTACAATTTGCGAGGCCCCGTGCACTCAGAGTTCTCCCTTCCACATGCAGCAGAGTATAGTGCGCCAACCCACAACTGTTGCCACTGTCTGGTGAGTCGCATTCACCGGTGGTGTGGTTGAGTGCAAGGCAGTTAACTTAAGAACTGCCGTCTAACCTTATAACTGGGCGCAGGCCGTAATTGAATGATGCTGAAAGGGAAAGGTTTCATGAAATCCAAGGTAAGCAAGACGTTAACAGAGATTTCATTAGATCGATCAGGATCTTTCCGATAAGTATTTCCGCTAAACAAAGATTGATGGAATATTTGCCAGTTATCAAGAAGCCTGCAACTCAGTTTTACATGCTTGCGAACAAACGTCTTCTGCGCTTTCTAAGCAGAGATATTTGTAATATAGAATACAGATATGCTCCTGTACAGCTGCTCAGCTTCAATTGACAGTCTGTTCCGACTAAAGTCATGTCTTGCGTACACCACTGAGCTACTCTCAATATGGCTTCACACACATCTCTGGTACACAACTAAATAGGATATATATCCCTAACGTTTAGTGATCTGAATCTGAGGCCTCATGCTACAATAGTGACGCAGCCTGAGCAGCTCAAACATTTCGCGTTGCTCTTATTTGCACCTTTTCAAAGGCATCAGAACTCGTATATAAATTAGATAGAAATTTTGATTGATCTACAAAAACCCCAGTCACTAATATAAGGAACTCTCCACAGGCAATTTCGGCACCAAATGAAAGCCAATACTCGCCTTCTAATCTATTTTAAAATTGCTAATTACCTCTCACGCTTGCACAACTCTGTTTGTTTGATCGTCACAGACATTTAAGCTAATAAATATTTGAAGTGTAATTACAAATAATTTGACAAGAATGACAATCATTTGGATAAAGCAGCAACTTAGAATACAAACGCAGCAAAGCTGAAGACAAACACAAAGAAAGTGACGATAAAATTTAATTGCAACTACATATACACAAAACACACGCACATAATCTTACATACATACATACATGCTGTAAGCTGATAGACTGCTTGGCGCTTTTCAAAAATACTTGCGCTAAAGACATATACCCAGTGAGCGAATAAATTCAAAAAGCCATCTTGCAGCATATTGACCCTTTCTGACAGGATTGGTAGTGACATATGCGAATTTAACTATTCTTATTTTTTCTTAGACAGCACTTTTAGAGATCATATAGAAACATATTTATCCTACTAGTTTGTAGCTATCACATCTCTGGTTTCTGTATATTTGATTAAGGATAAAAAGACTCGGAAAAGGATAAGGTGGACGAAACAAAACCAGAACCATAAGTTCGGTTTATGAATTTTCACTTTCTATGTGAGGCATCCAACCAACTCTTATCACAAACCGATCTAGGTTAGACTAACCTTAGAAGAAATAGCAGGTCGCCTAATCCCTGTGACCAACAACATTTTATTACAAAACCAATTGCCTTGCCAAATCGCATACGCCTATCGAAAAAGAAATGCAAATTTTCGCAAGAAAGTCTTCTAAGCAATATTTGAACGTATTTTATATTTGATTTGAACAGCTTTTATTCGGTGGGTTTGCGCAATATCAACAAAGACAAAGCGTACGATTGCAGTCAATACACTAAAATGTCAAGCAATCAAGCGGATACGCAGGGGGGGTGCAAAATGAATTCCTAGTCAATAAGGCCGCCCATAATAATAACAAAGCCAAACAGATACTATTTATTTGGAGAGAGAGGAAGTCAAGGTCGTCACGATTGGCATCACTGATTGCAAAATGCCAGTCGCGTTGAAGTGCAAGAAGAAGAAGAAGAGGACGAAGAATAAGAAGCGATGAAAGCATCGACAATAACACGAAGATGTCAGCAGTATTGTTTGCCGATAGCGACAACACCAACAATAACACCAAAAACAATTGCAAAAAGATGACATAATAACAATGAAATCTATACGACTGCAATTCTATTACTAGTACTTAACTTTGTGTGTATACGAATGAATGTAAATGAAAGTGAAACCTGAGCACGACGACAAGCGACTCAAGCTGTGCAATCAAAGGCAAGAAGCAATTGAAATCATAAGTGGTAATTTAAATATGTATGCATTTCAATAGAATTTGAGCAAAAGTGAGCGGCGAGTGAATGGTGAAAGTAATTGAAAGTATGTACTATTCAATGTCGAATTACTAATTGCTAATGCACTCTACGATAAATTGAAGGTGATAAAATGTGATGGTGATGAAAGGATATAAAATCAATCGTTAGGGTATTGTACGAGTAAGCATCTGCTGTTGTGCTGAACGTAAATTTGATCACCATAAGTCATACATATTGTTTGAACGCGTTGGAGTCTCATCCCTTTAAAGAGTATCATCCCAGTGCCCTTCCCAGTCCCTCAAAGGCTTCTCGTGCGGGAGTTGTGCGTATTTTGGATCACCTTTTCCTTCTTGAAAATCTTCTCATCTTCTAAAGAGTTCAGCTGCGCATGTGTCACTAGTTCTTATACCATGACTTCCGTTAGAAGCAGAACTCTCTGTGCTGAAGGTGAATTACATCGACGTACACATCATTCGTGAAGATAGGTTGAGAGCGGTAATTTCGCCAAGGAAGAAGGCCTGGCGATCGTGGCCAAATAATGACACATTGATGATAATATAATCCAGGAATCCTGTCACATAGCGCCCTTCTCATGTCAGCTGTGAATGTTTGTGGTGGAGGTGAAGTGGTAAGTCGTCTTAAGCGAGCATTTGAAGGCACCCCATTACCTTTCTGAGGTAGAGAAACATCTCCCAACAAGCTCCCAACTAGATAATAATTTACTTCGAATTATTGATGGAGTGGAGTAGGGTTCTTTGCAACCAATAAAAAATATTAGTACCTCGTTTACTAGGAGATCTGTGAAAAATGGCATTATCAGCAGTCTTATCTGGCCGAGATACGTCGAGGAAGGCGATCTTTTCTAATAGAAGATGGTCCCTTTTTGTAATAGGTGAAATTAATTTACTCGATCCGGCAGACACCCAGACTGTAAGATAATGAGAAGCTGGCAAACTTTGTTTCCATGATACTAACCAAATCGAAACAGACAAGTGCCCTTATGCTAGATTTTACAAGTAAGCCATTGTCTATTAATCAAATGTTATACATCACATACTTTAGCCACACTTAAGTCTGAGAGACCGTGGAAAAAGTATTGATAGATGTATCGTCGTCTCAGCTAAGCTCGATTTTTTCGATTTCCTCGTCCTCACTGGTGGAACGTGGTGTCACTCGACTTTGTCACGAAATTTTGGCTCTGCGCTTTGTCCTGCGTGTTGCTTACCAGAAAGGTATACACGGAGCAGATTGAAGAGAGTTTCAAGGGCTCTAGTTCAGGTAGAGGTAGCGTACCCTGTATTAGCATAAACTTCGCTCTATGTGCCTTAATAAAATGTTAAATTATCGAGGATTTATCTCGTTTATAGAACTCGTTTGTGCTAACTACTGCGGCATACACTCAGTGTACTAACATTGGTCTCTATTAGAGGGCTTAGGTGCGTATAAAACAGTAATGGAATGGTCTTTCTGTGCCCTTTTTTAGCGTTTCTCTTGGGGTCCAAGTTATGACCCAGGTATTTGCTTGTCTAAACAATCACCAGTTTAACAGCCATTGGAAAAACTTTAATTTTTGTCAGACCAAAAAATTGTATCTGAGTCCTACGGGCTTTGCAGCTCTAATTACTCGGCTACGGAAAGCAATTTCAATTTCTGGAAAAAACGGGAGCTCCGTTTCTGGAAGGTTAAAGCGTGATAAATTTTAATACTGATATGGTGGAGCGCAGTGTCCGCAGAGTTGGTTCCGAAAGGACTCATTGGCACTCTGATAGTTTATTGTAAAATGCTCACACCAATTTAGTATTTTTTACAGAGTCTCCCCCCGATATTCCACCTAATGTGAGAACTTGATCGACGTCCTTAACAATGTTGGGTGGGTAAGTTTATCTCCCATATTTTGGTGAATGGGATCAGTATTGACTTCAGTGGGCTTTCAAGTCCTTTCAGTTGACCACTCTATAAGTGAATTTAGATTTGCGATTACAAAGTTGCATCAAAATGAACACTAGGAATAAAGAATTTTTCGAAGTGGACGAAGGTATCCGTGGCGCATTTCTTAGCAGCGCCTTTAAGGTCTGTCTGCCTAGTACACACTGGGGGTTGGGATCTTCTACGAGATTCTAGCTTCACTTCGGTTACATAAATTCGTCTCGTCCAAAAACAGACTTCGTCCATACTTTGGAGTATCTTTTTTTACGATTATGTTGTGTTTTTTTCTATACATATGTATACTATAAGTACGGTGGCCATATTTATGAGAGCCGAATACGGGACAAAAAATAATTTTGCAAATTTTTTCGGCAACAGCTTACTGATCTTAAAGCTTTCTTCAATGATCCTATATGTATTAGCCCGGAAACAGTATCTTTTAGTAACAACATAAATTTGTAGGATAATTTTCCCGATATTTTTTCCCTGTAAAATTTGTTAAAAAAAAATCGTTAAAATTTAATATCAGTTCAATTTTAAGTCGCTAAGGCTTACCATTATTTTTGGCAATTTTTTTTTTTTTTTTGTTGACAGTGTATGTAAGTATGTTCGACCATTTTCTTAAAAGAGAAGCAAATGAGCAGTACTTTCCACTCGCACTTTATTATACTCAATTTCAATGAGTTACAAAACTGCAAACCAAATTTTTTTCTAAAGATTCTAAATAAAAAGTTTAAAATTTTGGTGAAACATTGTAGAATTAATTTCTATAGTTTTTTGCACAAAGTGGGAAATTTAGTATTATATGTTTTTTGTTAGCAAAAGAGCTTTACTTTCATAAAATAAATAATAAACATTAAATAAACTCAGGAAGAATAGCCAAAACTTACTAAAATGTCGAGTCCTAATTTCTATTTTGGCCACTGTATGTATTCCTCGATTCGAGTCACAGGCATTCAGATTAGAAAATAATAACTGTTTATGAAGAAAATTACGATCATATATGTACCAACATCACTTAAAACTTCTTCATAAGCTTGCCATTTTAATGAGCTGTAAGGCGTCGAAACACCGAATACGGGACAAATACAGGACATTAAAAGAAATACAGAGCATTTGGCGTCCCGTATAAAATAAATAAATTGCCAGGACAATGGGTCAAAAAAGAGGACTGTCCTGTATAACACAGGACGGATGGTCACCGTAACTATAAGAACTTTTCGGAAACCTATTCCTGTTCCTGTGAAAACATATTTCATCACATCACATACAATTACGATTCTGTTTTCAAATGTAAATAAGTTAATTTGTCAAACATTTTCCACTGTGAAAACTTTCTTTCACAAAGTTTAGTGGCTGTGAAAAAGAAGGGTTGGGCGGTTTTCTCAAAACCATCATCTTATGATAAAGAATATCATTGTCTTAAACCCTCACCAAATAATTACTCACTAAATAGCCTTTAATAATCGAGAATCGCTTAGAATGATATATCGAAACGATAAAATGAAAAAATTAAATTTTCACTAACATTGATTTTTTCATTTTCACTTCACAGTTTCATAGAACCACCCCATGCCCCAATATAAATCGGATATTAAATGTTTAAAACTCACTTTTTTGCCATTCTTTTCAAAGGGAAAATGACCTCAATAGAATTTATGGCTCTTCCTATTCAGGCAAAATGCAGTTTTTCTGGGTCATGAAACAACAATAACTATGCATAACAAATAGTTTTCAGTGTGTGTGCTGCTATTTTATTTTTTAATTTTCGATCACATTAAATGTGCACATGCTCATATATGTAAATATAGTTTTATATGCCTATGAATTTATACCACAGCATATGAATACATATTTATGTACATTACATATATTAGGGTACAACACTACCCATACAAAAAACAAATCGGTAATATTTTTTCATTGGAATTATAAAGTTCTTATTTTTTAAGATTTTCGCCAAAAAATATTTCGGAAAAATATTAAGATTTACGTGAGTTGGACCGATTTAAAAATACATCCGAAAATCGAATTTTTTTATTAATAAAATCAGTTTTTGAAAATATTTTTCCCAAAAAACCACCTCAGATGATACGAGAGTTTATCCTAAAAGGTCTGCATAAAAATGTTTCGAAATTTTATAAACGGTTTGAAAATAATGAGATTTTGAAGACTGCATTTTTTTGGTGAGGCATCCTAATGAACATGCGTATGTATATCATATGCATGTAGCTATTATCAATATGCATATATTTCTCCCATGCATACAAATATAAGTATACACACATACAAATATATTTGTAAATATGTCCGCATGCGTAATATGTGACCGATTATTATCGAATGACATTACAGATTTTTAATAAAACTTCTTTCATTACCAACAATGCCAACGAATATATGTACATATAAAAAGTTATTTGCTGAATACATTGGCTTCCTCTTGAGCTGACTGGCTTCCTGCCTGGCTGGCTGACGCGAGCTTGGCGGTTGAATTGCCGGCGGTTTTGTTGTCGATTACACTCTGCTGAATGAGCTGATAAAAATTACAACTCATTACAATACAAAGCAGCTGTCCGAGGGCAGACAAAAGCCACCAAATGCGGGTAAATTCGCGCATAGGGACAAACAGATGGATGGACGAACGGAGGGGCTATGGACGAACGAGCAGAAAGACTAGCAGTCTGGTCAAGCGGCTGCCTACCGGTCGCCTGGTTGGTTGGTTGATCCAATTGCTACACGAAAAGAGCCGACAAAAGAACGCGCCGACTTTCAAACATACCTACTTAAGTGTATGCATGTACATTAGGGTGGTCCTTAAAAAAATCAAATGAACGATTTTTTTCAGTCTCACCTCTTCAATCGGTAACACCACTGTCATATATATCACATATAAAATTTGGTCCCGATTGGAGTCGATTGAGGCTGGTCGCAAAGGGGTCAAAGGCCAGATGCCTCTAAGGACTCGAAAAATTAAAAATATGTTTTTTTTCATTTAATGCCCAAAATCGATACTGCCAAATTCGAGTATATCACATATAAATATTAGCTCCGATTGAAGTCGGTTAAGATGACACCATAGGCTAATCTGAACTTTTCCCCCTGTGTGACACGTCTTAACCGTCTCTAATCGGGACCAAAATTCATATGCGATATCTTTGACTATATCAGCATCGATGTAGGGGTTGAGGCTTAGGAAATCTGATTTAAAAATGTTAACCCTACATTTAAGGACCACCCTAATGTACAAACATACATATGTATGTATAAGCTTCCAAAGTATATACATATGTAAGTATCTACATATATTGATCTACTTGGCCTCATAATAGCGCTGATACCGCCACCTTCAACGCCATCATGGCATAACCATACTTGTACTTTCCAGTATTGTATAAAAATATGCTTGTATGCTTGTATGTGTGTTTGCGTTCAACTTTCATACATCCGTTGCACAGGATATGAGTGCTTATTAATTATGGGCAATTACGTATTGTAATAATTTTTAATGACTTCATCGGCTATACTTGAAACATACTCGTGTACGAATATGGCTTTTTGTGTGGCATATTTAAGAAGCGGCCAACTCAAGTGAGCGTGCAACTAAAGTTTCGACGGGTGTGAAATTTTAAAACAAAAACAACGCGTTAGCACATTGTGTTTAAAATGGGTTCACAAAGTGCCTATGGATGTAAGTGAGTTATATATTATGATGGATTTTGTTTCGGTATTTGCGTAACACACGTAATAGCAATTTGCTATTTAAACTAGAGCATATATTATTAACTACAAGTGAATAGCTAGTATGCGACTATTTAGGGTAAATAATTTTAGGCACAATTTAATTACATACCTAATTAATTTGGCGTGCTTGCATGTAGGTCTATCATTAAGGGCATCCTTTATTTTAAAAGCCACCTGCGGGTAAATTTATATACAGTATATTTTGTTTAGCTGCACATCCTTCTTTGCACGAAAAACTTGTGCACTTAACCGAAAAAGGCACTTAAGCGAATTTTCTTTACTACTTCAATGAGGAAGGTATCCAAATCCCTATGAAAGCAAATAATGGAGAAGCCCTTACCACGTAGAAATTACTGCAAGCGAAATTTTTACCGAATAGTATCTAATTATCTATATAACTACATAAATTTATAGCCATTTTCGTTGTTCTGCGAGATGAACAAAATAAATAAAAAGTTTTAAAATTAGGTAATTGTAGGGCCAGTGCAGGTAAACGTAATACTTTCTGCAGGTATGCTAAATGCATCTATCGGAGCAGTTTCCTTATAAATGTTAAAAATAATGCCTCTGATGCGCATTTTGGGGTAGGTATCTTAAATGTGCACTTAAGCATAGAGGCAGCAAAGCAAAATATACTGTAGATAAATACTAAAATGATGTATGCGCTGCGGCCTGACGCAAATTTTGTGCCTTTTATGCTGCGTAACACTTCATCTTAACGCTCAATTACTCTAGACTTTATTTAACTTAAGTACGTAAGAAATCGTCCATGATTACTCAACACGTCAACTTAGCCAGAAGCGAAAATATTTTCAGCTGATTTTCACTTTGCCGCTTAAATATAAGCGACATCAAAACAATTTATGAACAAAAATATATTGCGTTGGCCAGTATATTAGATTACGTTAGGTAAATAAAGTCTAGACTAACTGACCCTTTAGCCTTAAGTCCGTAGATTGTTAGGAGGAAATTTTTGAGGAAAGGTGTGAATATGCCTGCAAATGAGTGTATCAATTTTAGCACTTAAGTTAATAAAACGAAGATTTTGTGGATTTCTGCAGAATATCCCTTCATTAACAACGTTTGTTCCGCAATTTTTTATTGGTTATTGCTAATGCCTATTCAAAAAAAAACAAAGGTGGGGGCGGTGGATGCTGGATTTATCCCACTTTTCCAAGACTTTGACAAAAGTTACTGGCTGTTTCTCTCCAACGGCGTCAAACCACAGCTCCGAGGTAGCCAATTGATATCGCCGAGATGGCTGATAACACGTTTACCGAACTTGGCGCGCAAAAGATCGATTGTGGCATGGCGCACCACCCTGCTGAAACCAAAGTCCATGCCCTGAATTTCAGGCCACAAAATCTATATATATAATATTCGAAGACATTTTTTGTTCAGGATAAAAGATCTGTACCGTTCGTTCGATTTTCCAAAATGAGAGTTGCCACCTTTTAAAAAATCATATGTGACCTGGTCTACGAAAAGGGAGCTTACGTGCGAAAACTAGTTTTCTGTGAAAAAGCTGTTAAAAGTAAGCAACTCGTTTCGTCAGTTTCTCATTATCTCGTTAATTGTTCTCCGCGCCGGACGTCCAGTAAGTGTTGTTGTTGGTCTAGTAAGTGTTGTTGTTGGTCGGAATATTATTATATATATATATTACCAATAAATTATATTTTGTCGTATTTTTACTCTTATTTCTCTACATTTTTAGTACACTTCTAAGCAAGTTAGGATTTTCTGCTTTTCACCACGTGAAAAAGCATCTCATCTTCCATCCGAATCAACCAAAAAGTGAAAATTGATTTTTTAACACCTAAGCCCCCTTTCCGTAGACCAGGTCACATATTCAAATTATTAAAAAAAAATAAAACAATTAATGCACAATGGGTATCAACCTAAATGGTTTTGAAAAGCGTTGTTGCTTAGCTGAACTATAACAGCGCTTGCACACCTGTTTAAAAAATCATATTAGCTAAGAAAAATATGTATCACCATATGGGTACCAAACGAAAGGAGTTCCACAAAGCAGTAGTTTGAAAATATTTTGAAGAGGGTCGCCACCTGCTTGAAATGTCGAAATTAGTTTACTTATACACAAGTTATATGAAACATCAAAACATGGATGTCAAGCGAAGGAGTGTTAAGAAATCTTTAGTTTGCGCGCTACGAATATTTTTGAGGTGTTGGAAGTGGCTTGCCACTTGTTTAAAAAGTTAAATTTTTTATAAATAATTTAATAAGTTTAATGAATTATTAAAGTATGGGTATCAATGGAAGAGGGTTTGAAAAACTTTTATTTCTGAACTGTACTTAGCGGGGTTGCCACATGTTTAAAAAATCAAATTCCACTTAATTCAACAGTTAATTAAAATATGTATCGCAATGTCTGGCGAAGGAGAGTTAACAAGGATTAAGCTTGAAAATACTTGTGAAGAGGGCTGCCACCACTCACGTCGTCCCTTTCTATCAAAAAAGAGCTGTCACTGTTAAAAAAACTTAAGATTAAAAAAACCCACTAAATATGTGGACCACCCGTACAAAATTGATAGGCTCAAGTCGGCGAGACTCAGGCAAATATTTACAAGCCATTGCCGATTATTCGGAACCCTGTCTACAGTTTTCTGAGGTCACTTTCCAATTGAAATAAGTGGCAAAAGCAAAAAACAGAAAATCTCTATTATGATATCCCCATCCTTATATTCCGAACTCATAAATATGCAACAAAAAAAATAAAAAAAGGTGCATAATCTTGCTTGCGTAGGTTTCGTTATTGTGAGTGCGCAATAAACTTTCTTATCCTGAGCTCATCTAAAGTAATTGGCTGTAATAAAGTAAAAACTCATTTTCGCAAAGCAAATAAAAATTAGCTACGATCTGCTATTTTGTTGCACTATTTTTACTGCAAATCGGAGAGTGCATATCTTTATTTTATGCTGATTAGTCGCCCATTGAAATCCATTTACAGGGCATTATCGCTGAAAGCCACAAGAATAAATGCGATAATTTAATGTCACACTAAATGTGTGCAACGCCATCGCTGGATGCTAATCCGTCCAATGGACATACTCCTCTAGCAAATGCAGGTATGTACATATGTATGTAGTAGGTAGACAATCGCAACCGAGAAGAATCTCAAGCCTGGTTGCGTATGCAAATTTAGCGACCGCTGACGTCAAAGATGATGCAGCATTAAGTTAATGTTAATTTGTATTGATCTCACTAATAAAACGAGTCTCAGCTAATCTTGGCGAAATCTGGATTGACTTTTAGCTTTCGTGTGTACATAGGACGTCCTTGAGCGAAGGCGCGCGTGCAGCAGCCGTAGTAAAAATCAAAAAAAAGTGCAACACACATCAGGCGGCAAGGAATCGAACCAATGTGACTCCATTAGCGAAAGTGCCACGAATGCAGCAGCAGCAGCAGCAACGAAAAGAACAACAACGACAACAACCAATCAAGCTGTTGTTGGCTCTCTGTGGCTAAGTGTGCCGAGTGATATTATCGAAAAGTCGCGGCAGTCCACCAAAGATAGTTGCAGTTGCATATGCGTATGCATACACAACAACATTGGTTATGCCGATTGGGCCATCAGTTCGCATCAATAAAACGTTCCATCAATTGTTGCAACAGCCAACTAACTGCCAACAGCAGAGAGTAAGACTGCAAATTTGCCAGCCGACGCTTTGTCGCCGGCATTCACAGGCAGGCAGCCAAATGTAAATGATTACATATTGCAAGTACATATTTAAATATGTAGATATGTATAGAACTGCAGTGTGCAGCGCACTGAACTACGAGCATATCTAAAGAGATATTAATTAAAATATCATTTATATCAATGTATATATAAAAAATAGCAAAATGATGCAGCAAATGCAAGATGATGCTGATGTGACTGTTGCAGCATAGACAAGCGTTACTATGTATGTGTGAACATATGTAGGCAAATAGACACGTAGACGAAGTTATCAACGTAGTAATGTTTAAAGTCCTAGTAGTTGTTGTATGCCAACGACGCGTGTATCAGTTGTTGACGGACGCATTTACGAGACTCATCAACGCCAGTCGGAATAAACATGTTTGCCATGGCGAGGATATAAGAAGTCTACATGCATACATACATAATTACAAATCTATAATGCCTTCTGCACTGGTAGACACAGTGTGCTGTTTATGGGTTTCTGAAATCCCAACGCACTCAACATACTGATTTGTCCAACTTTGATGCAGAAATTTGAGTTGTGGCGGAATTGAAAGGATGTGGGGTTTCTTGAGCTTGTACAAAGGAATCGAGCAATAATTGCGGATGAATCGGTTATACAGTAAAATACAGGCCTTCTCGGTCGCAAAGGAGCCGTAAGACTTCTTTAATTTTCTTCTCATTTTCCAACCCTTTCGTGGAGTGACGTTATATTTGAATTTGTCGATAAATCATTGGCTTGCTAAGCTTTCACAAATAAAAATTGGTCTTTCGCATGGGGTTTGGCCATACTGCTAGGTAGGCAGTTACAGTTTAACGATCATAGTCAATCACGATTCTTGCATGCTCATGTGCGAGACGCGGCAACCAACCCGTGTGGTGCCTTGGGCCAAGACATAAGGAGAGGGAGCGTTACGGATTCACGCCGACTGATTCGGACTGTTCATTTTTAAAAACCTTCCCAGCAATGGGCTGTGCACGTGCCAGATAAAAGGCAATACAGTAAAAGTACTAATAAAGCCTCAATCTGCCTATACGGAAGGTACGCTTTCCAACCGCTGGATACCGTAGAAAAACACCGCGCAGGCATCACATCAGTAAAGGAAATACAATGAAGAAAAACACTATAGGAAAGAGGAAGGTCGATGAGATGAGACACCATCTACAACGGGCTGAGAATAATCAACTTCACGTTTAATGAGAGACGGACCAAACATCGACTCGGACTTCTTGCAGCCAAGTTACGCACATCCCTCTGTGCAGCAAAAAAAAAAAAGAATACAGGGAAAGCTCAGCGTCAAAAAGCTGCAGACACAACAAACTAACAGGCAGCATCATCCCCACTCGACTGTCATACCTTTGCTCTGAGACCGCTCTTCAACAAACCCATATATTTATGCGAGCAGTGGTACCACGCGTCACGTTTACTACATACGGTAGTTGGATAACAGTGATAAAATCTACGCCGTTGCAGAGGAAAAAAGACGCCCGCAGAGCCGCACTATAATCGCCCGAGCCGTGAGCTATATAGATTCGTTATCTTAAAAAAAAATGAGGGTGACCGAAATATGTTACTACAAGGACAGAAAAATCTCTCGAACATTGTTTCAGAAAATTAGGCGGTTTACGAAAGTTTTGAAGACCAGAGCAAATTCCTCTAAGGGAAAATTACACGACCTAGTAACCGATGCCCAGATAATACCTAAATTATGGATGGAAACATTTCCACCCTGCTGAATAGCAACAGCACTGAAGCAGTTCAGTGGCGAGGATTTGGAAAATGTGTTCGGATCAATGCATGTCTGAAGAGTAAAGTTTCATAAAAAAAACGAAAAAACGCGTCAACTACCGTGGGGTAGGGTCTGGTAGCTGTAACTTTAGACCTGATAAATCCATCACTGGCCGAGTATATACCCTGTGTCAAGTGGACAAGAGCAGCAATGATTTGCCTCTGTTCCGCCAGAAATGTAAGGACCTGTACGACCCATTTTATACCTGACCAGGTTTAAGACAGGCCAACTTTTAATCCGCGCTTAAGATGAGCAAATATTAAAAGGCTTTGAGGGCTTTAGAGAACTACTGTACACAGGATATGTGGCCCGTTCCGGTGAGTTTTGGTTTGGGTATGTTGTAAAAAAATCCTTCGATTCGGCACCCATGGGTGGACAATGAGATTTTAAGAGTTTATGAATACAATGAAACGACCAAGTGCAGAATGACCTATCTACACAAGGTGCGAATAACTGTCTAGGTCTAAGCCGACAGACGAGTTGAATACCATATAATCTTTATAACGACACCGATGAAACGCATCGAATTAAAATACACCTACCCCGTTGGCTTGGCCATTTCGTACGAATAGATGCAAACGTTTAAGCTCCTGAAAGTATTCAATGAGGTACGCGATGGTGGTAGCAGAGTAATGGGAAGTCCTCTTCGTAGTTTGATTTTTTTGTTAAAACTTTCTCCTCAAGACTTTTTTTGTTTGCTGCACTGTACGCTACTGACCTGACAGTCACTCAAGCCACTCAGTCGTCAACCAGTTGTCTAAAGTCAGAAGTGCGTGAATTAGTGCTGTACACTTAGTGTTGTTGCTATTGTAGCCTTTCAACTGTTGTTGTACATACATACATACATACATACATACGTACATAGGTATAAAGTTGCTGGACTTGCTGCTGCATCTCAGACGGTTGGTGGATGGATGCCTCCAGTATGCGTTGATGTTTATTGCAGTTGACAGCACGAATTCGTTGCTTCAGTCCATGGCTGGCTAGCCACATAGCTGGCCAGAGAAGTGTGTGCAACACAGACGACAACGACGACAGCGACGACAGCGGCAGCGGCGGCGGCGGCATCTCGCGAGATATGCAAATTTGCCGCATTGCAACAAATAAACGAATGCAAAATATGGCAGAAAAAGCATTGTAATGAATGTGTTAAATAAAGAGACGTCAACAAGGATGACAACAACAGCAACAGGCAAAAAAAAAATAAATAAAGTAAGGAAATAGCCGGCGTTGTTGACGAACTGCTCAAAGAGCTGCTAGGATGGAAGTAGAAAACGAGTGAAGTGTTCTCAAAGCAATAAATGACAAAAAAAATTTACTTTGTCATGCGTCGCATCATGCATGTGTGCATACGTATGTGCCATATCTGAACCATATTCAGGCTTGAGTAATTCGTAAGTGTCTGTGTGACGCGGGCGACGAGTGAAAATTTACAAGCTTTTGCTGGGTGTTGCGGTGGCTCAAACGACCTTCAGCCACGTCGCTTTAGCAGCAATGCAAAGATGCACGTATTCTACATACATACATGCATATGTATGTATGTGCACACATTAAATCAGTGCGCAGTGCATGAAACATTGCCAGCCGCCTTATGCGATTGAAGCAAATTTGCCACAAAGCGCACTTAGTGCAACATTTTGCAAGCGAGAACACACCGCTTGCTTTGCAATGTGCTGGCACGCAGACGATCACATATTCCAACTTAAATATCTATATAGTATATGTATATGTAAGTAGATACAGAATGGTTTATGCATTAAGGTGGTTCAAAAATTTATGTTGTGGAAGCAAAGTCGGATTTTTTATGCTGCCACCCCATGGCATTGTTCTATACCGAAAAAAATAAACTCTTATATTTTTTTTTTTCAAATCAAAAAATATTTATATAAAAAAAAAAAATTTTCGTAGAAATAGTAAAGAATTCTTAAAAATAAATATTTTTCGACCGAAAAGCTTTGTTTCTCTGCAGAAATTCCCAATAATAATATTAAATTTTTATTTTAACCATTTTTTCCTAGTAACTATAGGTGCGCCAAAAAACCCCCAAAAACCTCGAAAATTGCAATGGGCGGACCAATGAGAAATCGTTAGTATTAAAAAATGATTAAATAAACAATTGGATATTATTATTGAAAGTCTTCTGAAGAGGACCAGTGTTTTCCGATCGAAAAATTTTAGTTTTCAATAATTTCTTCGAAAAGTTGTTTTTCCCCATATAAAATATATGGAAAACTTTAAGCGCTTTAAGCGACCGCTAAATATTTTTTGATTTCAAAATAAAAAACAGGGGGGATGAAAGCATTAAAATTCCGACTTCAATTTTTTTTGGACCACCCTATTATAGTACGTAAATATGTACAGATGTACTATGAAGTTTATTGCTGGAATTTCGTCTGCAAATTCTTTAGCAACATACTCTAGTGGCATCTAGTACATCATCTTCCTAGCGACTATATATATACATATATTCTACGTTCTCCTATGTTGTAGTTGCTTAGTTAACGTTTCGTTGCATGTTGTTGCAATTGCGGCACTGGTTCAAGTTGCTGCCTGAATGATTGATGGCAAATTTATTTTGAAATATGTGCGCAAGCGCTTTTCGTCTTCAATTACATGCGAATGAACAGACAGGCGCTGCATAGTACGTAGCCGAGAAGGCACAGCCGATAGCGCTGGTGACGCAAGCGGCGGCAACAGCAGCAGCAAAAGGGTGGCAACCATTGCTAAAATATCTCATATGTTTGTGAACATACTTACGTATGTGTGTGCGTGCTTTTGCATCAAGTGTGCACCCAAGTGTGCAGTGCCAACTGCAAAGTAAAACGAAACCATATCAGATCATAGTCGTTGATAAATCTGTTTAGCTGCACAGACAACGGCCTCCAACGACCAGCTTATAGCCAAAGAATCAAACTGTCGACCAGTTAGTTGATCGGCCAACTAGCCAACTTTAGTCGGACATTCATACACATACTCATGCAGATATATATGTATGTATGTGTGTGGTGATTGTCGCTTGGGAAGTTTCAAAAGTTGGATGGTTTTGTGGCACTTCCTCCCATTACACATTCCGCTTGGCATAGTCTGTAAACTTGTATAAATATTTCAGTGTTCGGCAAGTTATTTGTAGTGAAAGATTTTTTGCTTGTCAGAAGAGTAAGTCTTCATAGAGGGCAATGGAATATTTTCTCAGAGAATACTTGTTTATTACTGCGTTGCACCGAAGTGCACGCAGGCGAAAGCAGGCGAAACAACGGGCGAGGCCTTCAACGATCTCTTCTTCAAGCGCTGGAAGCACTCCTACGACCGTTGTCCCAGTCACGATATTAAAATCCCGGTAGGCGATTTCAATGCCAGGATGGGAAAGGAATGGGTCTTTGGTCGAACCGTCGGAAAACAAAGTCTCCTCTATCAAACGTCAGATAACGAACACAGGGTAATCGACTTCAAAAGAGTCCGAAACACTGCAGTCTGCGGCGCTATGTTCCAGCATAAGAAGATTCCAATCCATCTTGTTGTGATATATGACACTTCGTGCTCACTACATACCGAGGAAGTAGATGGATTTCAACCAGCTCGTACAAGCATATAGCGCGCGGTATGTAGGACCGAAGAGGGAGTTAAAGCGAGAAGCACGACGCATTTTTGTGTTAGAAGGAGATGCGATCGTGTGTCCGATGTCCAGAAAATATGTAAATGCTGCATCTGCCGCGGCTCCAACCTCTGAAAGACTAAAGCCCATCGTAAATAAAGCGACTGGATCTTATCAGTGAGGATTTAGACCTGGAAAAATTTACCATTAACTAGGTATTCACCTTGCGCCAAATCTTGTAAAAGACCAGCGAGAGAAAGAACGATAACATCTACATATTTGTTAAATTTAAAGCCGCATCTAATAGCACCAGATATCTGAATTTGAAATCTCACGAAAATTAATACAGCAATAAAAAATGAGGATGACAATACCAGCAGCTCCATAAGAAATGGAAGTAGGTACGTGGCCGAGTCAACTGATATCTTAAGAGGTTTTATATACGGCTGCAGAACCAAGTCGCTTAAGAATGTTTTTTTCAAGAGCCTTTATTTACTGATGCACCCACATCATCGGTGTCAACAACTGAGGGCTGCATAAATGGTTTCGAAAGGGCCATCCATCAAAACATTTGCTAATTTTGCTATACTACACTTCACTTCCCCAGAGCTTTCAAGTAGTGTCAAATAGTGTCAAGTTGGGACTACTGCAAATAGTGTATCAAAACTTTGATTCGACAAAACATTGCTGTAATAAAACATCAAGCACTACTGCATTTAGTGTCGAGTGCAACTACTGTACAGTACTGGAGCGAGTGCAGTAAAATTCAATGTGTCCATGATTGCAGTGTGTGTATATGTACTTTATGCTGCAGTGTACTGTATTTGTTACCTAAACTTAGGAGCAGCTTACCCCAATTATTCTTAACTTTGGACTCTTTGATAGAGAAAAGCTTATTTATAACATAAAATACGTATATAAATATATCGTCGTTTAAAGTACAAAACCGCGTATCGTTATTCTACAAAACCGCGTAACTGAAATTTGCTGCCAAAAATTGGATTTGTTCGCACAAGTTCTTAGCTCAATCCTTATCCATTCGTACTGAAATATACAAGAAATGCGATTGCTTTATAAAAAAGAGAACCTTTTTGAAACATGAGTGTCTTTATTCTCTAGAAAATAATTTATGCAACCTAACATAGGCGGTTTTGCATTTCGTTGATACGCGGTTTTGTACTTTAAACGACGATATATGAATGTTTTTTATTAAAATAATATTTGATGCTTATAACGCGGTGCACAGTGAGGCAAAAAAAGGTTGCTGTGGACAAATCAATTTTCAGAGCCCAAATATGAACCGCTTTCAAGTTTTTTTTTAATAAACGATAAATAAAGGTTGCGTCGATCTATCTATGGAGATTTTTTAAAAAATCTTTAGTTTTTTATTTATTTATGTTGAAAAATGAAACAAAAAAATTGTACGTTTGAATGCTTCCACTTTTTTGAAAAAAAAAACTTGAAATTAATTTCAAATGTCTGCAATTATTTAAAAAATTATTCATAATCAGTTTTCCATAGGATACATTTAATTAAAGAATGTATGAATTTGATTTTTTTATGTCAGGGAGTATTCACCGTAGAGTTCTGCAACTTAGTACAGAGATATATAATATCAACGCCAAACTCATGCAAAAAATGGGAGTTATTTAAAAAGGGGGCATGGAACCCCCCATAAAACTGAATTTCTCACACACAACCATGATGATATATCGACGCGAAATTTAATTATATCTTATTTAAAAAAAAATTAACTTGAAATCGGTTAATATTTGTGCTCTGAAAATTGATTTGTCCACATCAATCTTTTTTGCCCCACTGTGCGGCGTAGGTACTAACAAAATGACTAATATTGAACAAATAAATTTCTGCCGTTTATTGCACACCCAATTGTTTTACTGCCCTCGCTGTATTGCACCGTTATTTTATAATCACTTATTAATTTATAATTTATTATTTAATCACTATTTGCAGTAAGCATACAAATATTGTCATTGCAGTAACGATAGGCAGCAGCGACACTATGGCGTATGCATATCTCCTCAGCAACTTTCATTAAGGTTGGGTATCAAAACCGGGTTAAGAAGTAAGGTGCTTTTTCGAAGAACCAGCATCACAAATAAATCTATGGCCCATGAACGATAACAGTAAAGTGTTCTAGAGAAGGATTCTGTGTAGCATTTGCATGGAAAAGAAGAATAAGACTTGACTTTATGTAATTTTTAGTACAATACTTCCACTTTCAATCTTTTGTTGAGGTTTCGAAACTTTGATTTTTTCTTTTTTTCGCGCAATATGTTGTGGTCATGCGCCGCTAGTTGGCAACCACTGCTAATGTTGCAACTAACAAAAAAAAAATCGCATAAACATACTAAGTATCTACAGATGCATGGACATACATATGTTTGTACATACATACGAAATTGCACTCCTACAAGTATTTTTAGCAACTTGTTGCTTGCAGCTACATACTAAATACATTGTGGCAGTAGCCACAATTGGACGCATTGCTTCATTATATCAGAATGCAAGTATAGCAAGTGCCTAGATGTGGATGCGTCGCGTCGTGCTACTTACTTTCATATAGCCCAGTGCCACAGAGAGTGCTTTTTATTCATGGTTCTTCACGTACATACCTTCCAATGTAATACACTTACAAGTAGGTATGTACAATACAATTTCTATGAATTCACAAAAAACGTGTTTATATGTACTGTAATTTATTATGAGTACTTGTGAACGAAAAGCGACGCCAATCAGCAGGACTTTGGGGAATGCGTCGACAAAGGATTCCTAAGTTAATTTCGTTTTAATTTACTCGTATTTTCTAACGACTGGACGCACGCCTGACTGCACACAATCGTTGTGTTCTATTTTTAATTTGAGTTATGCACATAATTGGAAGATTATTTTTTAGAAAATATTTTTTTAAGGCTTGGCTAAAGTGACTAAACTAGCCAAATACCTTTCAACCAATCTTATTTAACACGATACTAGGGCTATTTGCGACGTATTATAATAATAGATTTCAGCTCTTTTCGTCTATTGATCGAAGGTTTAGCAACCAAGACAAAGAGAGCGTATGAAGAGCTCATACCATGTGGCGATAAGTTCATCTGATCTCGCAAGGCAAGATAAGGAAAGTTATATTTGAAGGTGCCATCGTATAAGGATTAATCAAAAGCCAGGATAGGCCGTGCACCTTAAATAGCGAAGCGCCTCTAAAGACATTACTCCATATACGGAGCCCATAGGGACTGAACACAAGGATCGATTCTGACAGTGGTAGAAAAATCACCATGCTAATAGCAGTGTTTTAGAAATCACAGTGGCCTTTCCAGCAGAAAAAGTAGCCATGTTTTGCCTAAAGATTACATGCATATCCATGAGACTAACATGTTCCCTCCTCGAAAATCTTGAAAGATCTACAACCGCTACCACCAGCGGATCTGGTATAGAGTTCTGAAATAGTTGGTGAGTGTCGATCCTTTTCTCGCGGGTCTTTTCCAAGATTTAGCGTAAATTGAGTAACAGCTCTATGGTAGATATGCAGGTATAATCCACACTGATAAGGGCCAATACGTTCTTTGATATTAGGTTTAAGTATTTCCCACAATACGCTCGAAAATTCCTTGTAACCTATGCGTATAGGGCTGATCCCGCGGTTGTTGGGCAGTACACACTTGAATTCCAGTGAGCGAGCAAGCATGCCGCTCAGCTGGTAGGCTGTCCTCTCCAGCAGCTTTGTTGTTTTTCGTCTTTGTCGGGTGGTGGAACTTCGACTCCATAATCACCGCCGGGGGGCTCGGGTTCGTCGTCTCCTCTGCCTTCACTGCTGCTGCCATTCAAGGGGGCTGAAAAGTGTTCCCTCCATAATTTAAGTACATTCTGGGCAACGGTCACTAGGTCGCCTTGGTTGTTCTTACTGGAGTTTGACCCGGTCTTGCAACCTTCAGTAAGTTCCCTAACTCTCTGGTAACGTTTTCTGGAGGTTTTCCACGCAGTCACGCAAATAGTGTACCTAAATGCAACTGTGTTTCGGGGTTGCAAAGACTGAATTTAGATAGAAAACTTACAGGTTACCTGTCATCAAGGAAAAGAGCAGGCCTAAGACTTCTGGAGGAACTGATAAACTCCATTTAGTGGAAGAAAAAATATATAAGAAGTAGAACTATCACGGATTCATATCACAACAGGCTTTTCCAGCCCACGTATGCCACCGTACTCTGCACGGTGACAGCCACTCTCAACACATAAACAAAGCTATCACGAGGAAACTATGAACTATAAGGCACATGATTTGCGAGTGTCCAGCTTTCAGTTGGCAAGGCTCCCAGTGAAATAGTTGATAAAAACTAGCTCAGAGCCCACAGTCAGCAATCCAAAACATAATCTAATCGGAATGAATTTGGACTTATGTGAATTTTTTTTTAACGCAGGACGCTTCTCTTTACAACTTGAGAAGCTGTATCTAATTTGTCGGACTATGCTGCTATTGATCTCCTAGAGTTCGGCAATTTGTTGTAGTCCAACTAAATCTATACTTCCAGTACGCGATTAGGATGTGGAAGACAAAGATCCGTATCGCCGGGCCCTTACTTAATCACTACCTTCGTTGTGATAGACAAATGCGACTCAAATAAATAATAAACTTATGCTATTACTCCGAAGTATACCCTCTAACTGCATCAATCATTAGCGGAATATTTAAAGAATTATTAGATTCAAGCTAGCTTGCTAAAATGTGTGGAATACTCAATAAAATTGTTAAAGTAATTTCATATAAAAATTTCTGCATCCAACTCAATTAAATCAAACAAGATTATTTGCTAGCCACTGGCGCATTTATGGAGCAAGTAAATAATCACACTTGCTTGCGCGTACACAAACACACACACACACACTCACAAATGCAGAGAGAATCAGAGCGACCGAAGGAAAGATGTTCCTGCGTATAGAGCTGCCCTTATGTGGCACAGAGGAGGAAAGGTGTGGCAAAGTATGCTGGCAAGGAGTCTAACTGCTCTAGTTCTTCTTCTTCTTCTACCACTACTTGCCACTCACTCTGTGCATCAATGCGGCTGTTAGCCTGATTTGGTTGAAGCATTTGCTGTGTGTCGCAAGTAAAACAACTGCAAATGCAACTGGAGCAAACTGTGGAGCGATGCTTGTAAATTTTTAGTATGTACATATGTATGTGTGTATCTATCTAGCTTGAAGCTCCAGCAGCAACAAGAATTACAAGAATAAGTAGCAACATGCCGTCGTGCTTGTGAAGTGTGTTTGTGGCATTGCGGTTATTGTTGTTGTATTATATTGCTATTGCAATTGCACTTGTTTAGATGTTGTGAACGCCTATTGTTGATGTTGTTGTTGTTGGCGGTGGTGTTTGCTGCAAGTTATGACACACTTCAATTTTGTAGATTACTTAGTGTGTGCGTGCACCTATTTATATATTGGCACAAACATATGTGCATTAGGGTGGTCCAAAAATGCATGTGAAAAAGTTAAGTCGGAATTTGTTATGGTCTCACCCTCTAAGCTTGTTCTATACCGAAAAAATATGAAAAAATAATAAACAATAATAAAAAAATAAACATTTTGTCTTAGTAACTTTATTTTATAGGTCCGCCAAAACCCCAAGAAAATGCCAGAAAAATGCAATGGAGTGATAAATAAAAAATTTTTAGTATTAAAAAATGGTTAAATAAACAACTGGGTATTGTTATTGGAAGGCCCCTGAAGAGAACCAGAGTCTTCCGATCGAAAACTATTGATTTTCAAGAATTTTATACCATTTCGACGAAAAATTTTATTTTTCCCCTTTAAAAATAGATGGAAAACTTTGAGCGCTTTGAGCGACCTGTAAATATTTTTTGATTTCAAAATAAAAAAATAGAGTATATTTTTTCGATATAGAACAATCCTGTGGGGTGAGAGCATTAAAATTCCGACTTTACGTATTTTGGACCACCCTACTGCACATGTGTACAGATGTATTCCAATGTTGCACTACTTTGCTACAAATATGTGTGTCGTTTTTAGATGATGCAGCAAACTTGCAACATTTGTTAGAGTGCTGGAGCTTGCTCAGTACTGATGCATGCGTATGAGTGTGTACGTGGATGTGATTGTTTAAATTCCATGAATTCTATTGGAGTTTGAATTTCCACGAATTTCCTCTGCCATGGAGCCGTGTGTGTGTGGAGTCGACAAATCATTGGAGTCGACTCCACTTGGTGCAGTCAATGCGTCAACATTCATGCCTCTTCAACGTAGTTACTTATTAATAGGAATTTAAAGACACACGTTCAAAGTCGTCTTTTTCTTTGTAACTCTCTGGATTGGTATTTCCATTTACTGTTGCCGCAAAAGACTTTCATCGGAGTTTGTAATTGAAAGTAGTCTCTAGCAAATATGCAATAATATGTTGCCAATGTCAGTGTCAGTAGAATTTTTAATGAAAATAAAATAACTCTAATAGCAATAACAATACTCATAAGCAGTTAAGATAATTTTCTTAGCGCGCAGTTAGGAACTGGCTTTCGTTATGTTTACGAGTCTAGCTTGGTGATAACAGAATAGCGCTGTCCTTGGAAGAGGCGTGAATTTATGGGTACTATTTACGATGTGATTCAAGAGTACTTGAGTATTTATGGTGACTAATGCCGTTTACCCTCTCTCACACAAATACTCGTACAAATACTAAGGAGCGGGCAATGAAAAGGCAACATTTTTGTTTTGAAAAGAAAACGTTTTAAGTGGTCACAGAAAGTGGGCTCGCTTTAAATCCTAGTTAGACGAAGCTTATCTTGTTCACTAAGAAGTATAAGGTACTCCAAGCGACACTTTCCACAACTGGAGGAATTCGCCTAGCGCTTTCCGGCAAAGTCAAGTGATTGGGCTGATTCTAGATAGAAAATGTCTTGGAAACCTTACATTGAGGAAAGGGTTAAAAAAAATGCTCAGTGGCAATTAGCATGGGTTGAATGCTCTAAAGCAATTTCCTAGCTCTACATGGTGCATTCTATGGGCCTCCTTCATGATGCATTAGTCTGGTAGAAAGCTCAAAAGAAAGCTACGCTAATCAGGAAGCTAAAGCAAATATAACGTGGAGACCTTATAGTAATCAGTGAGCACTTATGATCAGTACTATAATGCTTGGCGTTAGCATAGTACCCGTTTACAATGTAGGGAATGTAGGGAAAGCTTCTGCAGCAAGGTGCGCAGGCAATTTTAGGGGAACCGAGTGCTTAACTGATTCAATATCTGGACATTATAACATTCTTGTAGGTTCGATATTATCTCTAATACCACAGATCACTGCGTAGCCAAACTGGTACCAGTTAGCTCTCTTTCACCAACTCTAGGTATGACGTGGTCGGCTGATGGCTGAGTTGGTAGATGGGCTGAGGTTGCTGTCATTAAGAAACCTGCTTCTCTACTATATATAATTTGATAGCCAAGCGGAAATCAAAGCCTGGAACTCGCTCATGTGCTCCAAGCTGGTCGGGAACCTCTTTGTCAGCCACTTCGGGGAATTTCCTGGTCAAACTTACATACTTATATTCTGAGCTGACCATCCAAGATCCCATGATTCCAGTAACACTATAGGGGGGATGGGTGTCGCGCCAGTTACCTTTCTGGCCGAGTTTAAACCGGAGTCACGCAAAGTATCTTCTTGACAACAGGAAGACACAATTATCAATTCTGGTCTCAATTCTAACCTAACCTTACTCAACTTGTTGTTGGAAGAAGTTCTTATTCCCTTGTAAGGATATATGTATTGTTTTTCACTCAGTTAGACTAGGTTATCCAAAGTTAAGCGAAACGCAATGCGCCATACGTGTCCTATGATTATCTGGTAACAGTGCGTAGCGACAAAGCTGACCTCTGATATCATCCGTCTTGGGCCCACACATAAACACTGCTTCCAGTACTGGGACATATTTGACCTAGTTTACTGCCAATTAATACTACTAGTATTTTGGCGCTACATTGGGTGTAAAGCATACTCTCACAAGATTCTACATTGACCCTACGTCGCCCAACTGATGTGAGATGATCACGAGCTCTAGAAGGTAACTGCCCACGCGGAACAAGGCTAAGGCCATACAAAAATCTAGTGAGAGGTAAAAATAAGTATCCAGCTTTCCAAGACTAACCTTATACTTGCATTAGATAGACTCAATCTGTGAACTGGAAACAAAGCGTACCTCCAGAGGTAACCAACAAAGGTACTCGAACTAAGAGATAGAGCCTTCGGGCCGCGAAAAACTATAATGTTCTCGAAAAAACAGTAAAACGAAAGCTAACCATTCAAAACTGAATGGAATCTCATCTACAGGCAGCAATGCAATAGGATCATTGAAGTGGATACCATGAAGATCAAGTCTGACGAGATATACAATTATTATAAATGGTTGTATGAATAGAAAGAGTCCCGGATGCTGATTTGCGGCTATGGCTTGACGGATTCTTAAAAGGTAAAACCAACTCTTATCAGACCGAAATTGTATTCGTATGAAAATAAAACTTTGATAGCTCAAAACAAAATTTTCTAAGTCGTTCTTTTTCATGGCGCAGCTTACAGAAATTCTACCTAAATCCATCATCCCGATTTATGGATCTATAAATTTATAGACGATCTTTAATCATTGGTCAATCTTATACTCATTGGCCTACCTTCGATTGTTTAAAGTCTAGCGCCCCACTGAAGCTACGAGTGATACTGTACATACGAGTATGTGGCCAGGAAGCAGTAGACTGAAGATCAAAGTGCGCTGTTCTGGGGGTGTATAGCCTGCCATAGACCTGCAAACTAGTAAAAAGAGCTGAGTCTTTAAGAAGTCTACTGAGAAATATGTATCTACTATTAATAACTATCTGTATTTACCATCTTTATACAACTTCAAAAAGCTCTTACAAAAAAAATTTTAAATATCTTCACCGTTCACATTTATCTCAAAGAATTCTTTGGCAATCAGATTAAACGTCAAATATCGTTCATATTTAGTATCGCTGAATCATTGCACTTTGCTTGTCACACATTTCGAAAGATAAACCAAAAAAATTCGATGCATTGCTTTTGCGCTGAGTGCTGTGATGTGTGTAAATATATGTATATTTGTGTATGTGTGTGCACCCAATGCAGCAGAGTGAATGACGTTTTTGAGTGCTGAGACCACCTTGATCGTCGAGCTTGTCATCCGCGATACCACCAACTGCGAGATTGTAAGCAACAACGATCTACATAAATACATATTTACACATTTACTTTTATGAATACAAACTCCAATAATTGCAAGAATTTCTCTGATGCCGCTACAGTTAAGCACCTGCTGCAACATTAAAAACAAAACTGCGGCATTAAAATGCAACCGACGCTGAAGTTAAGAGCGGTTAAAATTGCAGCCATATCTACTGAATGATATTAAACGCCGATAAACGATGGAGTAAAGGATAAAATTTGAGAAGGATATGTATGGAATGTATGTTTGTATATATAGTAAAATATATATTTGTCTTTATTTGCCTTAATTATTTGCTGCTTAAGCGACGCGCGGGAGACCTGCAGCCTGGCTAAAGTCCAACCTGAGTAGGATAAATGCAGATGCGCCCAATGAGGGCCCGACATGCGTAAAGTCACCACGCGACTCCCAACACCTCTTCGCCCTCATGCCCCCTAAACCCCATTCAACTAACGCCCCTCTCTCACTGGACCAACCCAGTTGGAGTGGCACACTTTGAGCTTGGGGACAACGATTAAGGAACAAACCGATCTAAGCAGGGATAAGTAAGGCGCTACAACAACAAAAGAACTTCCTATTCTTTTACCAACCACGGGGAGTACCCTATCTTTTGGATATAAAACTTTCGAATCCATCCGCCCCACGTGGCCTACAAAGCGTAATCTCTTTGGTATCAAACTACTCGGAGAGGTCCATTGCTATTTTAACTGACGGTGTTGCTTAACACTGTTTTACACAGTTGTATTATTTTTTCACCTGATAGTGCCCAGATGCGATACCTGGTCGGAGCAGTATTTTCCTAGTAACGGTCGTCCATCGACAGACAGACAATGACAAACCTACGAAGGTATTTCTGTCATAAAAACCTTTCTACAAAAACCATCTACCGTTCTGAATAAGTGTTAAACTATATAGCGTTTCAATTGTGTAATAACTTCAAGACCTGCGCCAGAATCTAGAGGAACAGATCTGCTAAACACGACAATAATTGGAGCACCAAGTTCGGTCATCGCAATTCCTTGCAGCTTAAAGGGTATTTAAAATCGACAAATAGTTAATTTTCTTCTCGCGGAACCTTCTCAATATTTGTTGGTTGACGAATACCAGATAATCAATCCGTTTATTGAGATTGCCACAGAAGGGAAACAACTGGCGTGCTTTGTTGAACTCGGTCAAAATCGCTTAGGCGGTTACAGCGCCAAATAAGAAGAAGAAGAAGGACAAACGTGTTAGATGAGCTCTGGCTATAACTGAACGCGTCGCTTTTCTCGCTCTTGAAGTCTTCGATCCTATTTCTATAGTTCAGCATTTGAATTTCCTGTATTTTGAGTTAATTGTTTCTTCCTTCGAATCAAATGTGCGTCCTCGTTTCATTTTCAACTGCTGGTAGCGATCATGTCCCGTTCGTTGGACCCGAAAGCGTCGTGACCCTACAAGTAGTATCTTTAGGGTCTGCAGGGCACTCGCCGCCCCACTAGTTCAATTTTAGAGCTCGGCCGAGTCACCGAGTTCGGTTGGACAAAGGCGAAAAAGTAGATATCTGGAGTCCTCCGTTTTAGGAGCATCTACTACAGCAGCATCGATTTGGTATCTCATTTTTTCAATCCGAAAACAACCATTTAGTCTGACATTTTTCTTCTTGTCTATTAATTATAATACATATTCTATATATGTAGACTATTTTATTTAAAAATTTTATTGAGTGTGAGACCGTTTTTAGTGAAATTTTTTTTCTATTTTTAGACATTAACTTGAAGCCGTGATCTTCCTTAAGGATTTATTTTTGATAGTTTTTTGACAGAAATAATTTATTAAGCTTGTGGGCGTGTTTAGAGCCTTCCCATAACAATTTTTTGCTAAAACAGCCTTAAGCTTATATATAATTTTTTTCTTCAAATAACTATCTTATTTTAATGCCCATCAATTATATAAAGTATTTATAACAACTTAATTGGAGCATATTACGCCTTATTCCTGAACTCCATACTACGCCATCATATGGATAGCAACGCCTCCACAAGTTTTTGTTGTAAAAACGAACTTACTCAGCTGAAATAGAAATTTCGCACATAATACGATCTCAACTGAGTTTGCTTGCATTTTACGACTTATCAAGACAACGGTTTTGTAGCCAAATCATTGACTTTATGTTCGTCTAAAAACTAATAAAAAAAAAAATTGCAAAAAGAAAACTGCCTTAAAAATTACCAAGCAATAAGTGTGAGTGGTTGACATAAAATGCCTTTTAGATGGCAAAGCGCGCCGATGACGAACAAAAGCAAACTGCGGGAGGTGTGAAATACGAGTATTTATTTAGAGGCCGGTATGTCTGAGTCGTAAGTAGTACGCTTAATGGCGAGCGGGCAAGCAAGCAAGTGACTGTTACCATCCATGCCTACACGCAGCAATCAAATAAATACTACTAGCTGTGTTGTAGCGACGGACATTAAAAAGTATTGTTCGTATTGCTGTCTGTTTGTCTGTCTGTCAGTTTGCTCCACATCCTTTATATAATGGCTAATTTTCGCACTTCGACGACGACGACGACGACGAATGCGCTGGCACTTTTCGCTGACTGTAAATTAAAGTGCTTTGTATGAAATTTGTGTCTATGATTTTATTGTTGGCCATAACAAGTGCATATAGAGGTGACATTTGATAGGCGGTCGCATGTCTTGTAAGAACAGCCACTTACGATATGCACTACATACATCTGCATGTATAGCGTATCCTGTAGGGAACTCATATTAAGAATATGAAATACATACATATATTTAAGACTCGTTCAAACCCTGTTGGACAAAAAACCAGCTGGTTCATTAAGAGAGAGTTTAGAAAATAACATTTGTGTCTGAAGTAATTTCGAATTTAAAAAGCAAATCTGCTGAATAGATTAGAAATGCTTGACTTCTACATGTTGTTCAGAAGATCCTGTGATTTGTTCAGAAACTTTAAAAATATTTGTTTTGTTTTTTATTTTGTTGCTTTACATCGCATCTTTTGTGTAAGTAATGCCCGCCCATTTAAGCCGTACTTTTAAAACAACCCGACGAGCCTGAGATCTCTTAATCAAACCAATCTTAATAGCCTACTGCGCTGCATTGCGAAGTTCCGCGAAAATTTTCGTCTATTGTTTAACTTAATAATACATTGGCGCTTACACATATGTATGTGAGTGTTTGGCCGAGCTTCTCCTCCGATTTTTGTCGTAAACCTCTTTTAATTTTTCTCAACTATTTTTTCTTGACGATGTCATCTCTGTCTAACTGACAGATGGGAATATTAGTTTTCACTTTTTCATCCAGCAACTGGATTCCAACATTCACTATCCCTGATTGTGATTGCCAAAAATCCCCAAAAGAATAGCAGACGCGAACAACGTGCAATGCATGCTCCGCTATACTGTCAGATTTGGCTGACTTATTATACATTGAATGTGTTCGTTTTCCATTATTTTATATCTACTTTTAGGCCCCACTGCTTTTCATTTAGAGAATTTTGCACCTTAACAAATGTCCAAGACAGGGGTGGGCCAATGCGCATGGCACCCGTTATGGAGATGCAAGTTGTAGTTTGGTAAGCGATTCTCTCGCTGTATTGAAGGCGGACCGCTTGGACCATGCCTTGGCCTGATTATTTTAACGTATCACGGCTGCATCCCCATAAACGATAAATGGATTTTGATATAAGCTTTTCCAATGCAGAAATTGACTCGGTGGTTTGCCATTGTCTGCCGAAAAGCGACCGCTGTTAGAAACAAAAAAAAATTTACATTTTTAAATGTTTCGCGGACCAGGAATCGCTTTCTACTCTTCGTATTAATTATGATGGTTTTATTACCCGGGTTGATATTTCAACTTGACTTGTTACTCCATCATGATGGGGGTCATTATGATTGGAGTGAGAAGATTCTGTCCTTTCTGGAAAGTAACCGGCCATAAGCCGTCCAACGCTGGGGATATTTCCTGTTCAAGCGAACCTATTGCTAATCACACAGAAAATATAGTATGCCTGCAGTCGCCCAGTTCTCCACAGTAGATCTTTCACTGCTTTTGGGAGTGAGGTTTAGAAGCATTTAGCTGTCTCTGAAGTGTCGGAACCGCGAATTTCTTTGTTCTAGATAGCTAGGGTTGACGCGCATTCAGTTCAGTTCCCAGTTCGCCTCTGGCCTCTTTTCGGAAAGCTGGTAGACTGGAACTCCACCATAAGAGCACGACTGCACAAAAGGCTTGTCAGACTATTAGTTTTATGTGGGGGCGTGAGCACATTAAGTCACAACGACTAAAAGGCTTGGTGTTGGATTCTACTCGAAATTTTTTTCTGGTCTTTTGGCTCTGCTAGTTGTCAGCCCAATTGTTTAATAGTTTATCATCGCTTAGCTTAGCCCATATCTTCAGGTTCGTAGCATTCCACGTCAAAAATTAGTATTTTCAGTGTTCCTTGACAATCCAAGATGTTAGACTGTTGGGTCCAGATTCGCACTAAGAAAACGTACGGAACGGCACTGTGAATGCTATCCGAAGTCTTATCGGCAATCGAGTGACAAAAAAGATGGGGGAAATTAACTGAGCATTACATGGACCCTCATTCCCCAACGCTGCGATGAAACTGAAGACAAAAATGCGCTTGATAACACTTGGCATGAAAACGGACAAAATTTTGCAAAAGTTTACTTTCCTACCGGGCATCAGCTGCCACAAGGTAGTAAAGTAAATAAGTAAGTAAGTATGTGTGTATTCAAATTCATTTGCGTCTAATTAGTGCCACATGTGGGTGTAACGCTCTAGCATTGCTACAAAACATTTGATTTACGTCTGCGACATAGTGCTTCAAGGCCTAAGTGCCACTTGCAACAGCAGGCGGGCGGGTGGTCGTTCGGTCGGATGGACGGACGGAAGGCAAGCAAGTATGGCGCATTAAAAGTTATTATTAAAGTTTATAGTTGTTAGCAATTTTTTTGTAAGCACCCACACACACACACACACGCACTTGATTGCGTACACGCACTCGCATTTTTTGCGCGCCACTCAAACGCCTGATTGGAAGTGCGAACTATGCAAGCAAGCATGTATGGCATAAGTAGTAGTAGTAAAATTTTATGGCATCCTTGGAATTTCGCCTAAATAATGTGTCGCAGCATGTGTAGACTTCCAGTTCGGCCGCCACAGCTGGATATGACATTTGTGGCATGTAATGTTGGTGATAAGCAAAATGATTAATGCTGAAATGTATTTTGTGAACTGAATTCCGTCGATGATGGAATATTTACGAGAATTTCAAGTTATGTATTTTACTTACATATGTATGTACAAGCATAAATGGATGCTGTTAGGTGATGGCATATCTCGTAAGTTGCTTGTTATCTTTATTGCCCTAATGTTTTGAGTTTTGAGTTTATTGTTGTTTGCTGTTGGCGACACGCACTTTTGCCTGTTTTTCGTACTTTGCGCTTGGGAGAGACAAAATTTAATTTGAAAACTAATAAGTGACTGGGTGTAGTATGCAGTAAGGTAGAGGTGTTTTTTATGACTTGACATAAACGAAGACACTTTTTAATTTTGGTCTTAAAAATATGTATGTATGTATTGTGAAATATTGTTGGTGTTAGTTGACTGAGGGAAATCGCTGCAAAGCAACAGATGTGTTGGGAAAAACCTTTTTATCCACAAATATTTTAACGAAAATTAGGAGTTTTAGACAAAATCTCCTAACCGAACAATCAGTTGTACAGGAAATATAAGTAGCATATATTGTTGCTATCTTTTTGGCCCCACCAATCCATTAAACCGCGATTAATATACTAACAATATAAGACAAATGTTGGAAAGATATTTCAAAAGACTTTTGTTATTTTATTCAATTTGTAGGAACCCATTTTTTCCTCTTTAAACTATTATTTCTTTCTTTTTTAGCTCAATTTACTACTAGTTTTTAAAATTTTATTGTTCTAAAAAAAATAATTAATTTCTTTTAATTTTATTTATTTCTTTTTTTAATTTTAGTTGGTTTTCTTTTGTCAATTTCATTATTTAAAAAATTTTTTTAAAAGGAAAAATATATTTGTAAGTTAAATGAATTACTTCTAGGGATTTTTTTAGTTTTTTTTTTAGTTTTTAGTAGTTTTTTTCTTTTTTGTCGTTTAATTTTAATTTAATTTTGTTGTTTAAAAAAGGAAAAAAAAAATATTTTAATTTAATCTTATTTTACTTATTTATTTAGCTGGTTTTGTTTTATTTCATTTGATTTTTAGGATTTCATTTAACTTTTTAAATTTAATTTTTAATGTCTTTTAAAAATTTAATTTTCTTTTAAATTAATGATTTTTTTCAAAAATAAATATACTTTTTCATTTAAATTTTATTTAATTTTTAATTACTACTATCTTCTTTTCTGATCAACTTCATTTCTTTTTCTAATTTAATTTTTATATTTTATTGTTTAAAAAATATATATCTACATTTTTATTTCAATTTCTAAAAATATTTTTATTTATTTTAGCTTGATTTTCGTTTTATATGTTTATACATTTGTTTATTTTTTAATTAATTTTTTTTTATTTATTAGTTTTTGTATTTTATTGTTTACAAATTGTATATTTTTTTATTTCAATTTCTAAAATTATTTTTATTTATTTTTGTTTGCTTTTCATTTTATATGTTTATATGTGTATTTTTTTATTTGTTAGTTTTTATTATGTTAAAAAAATATATATATATATATGTTATATATATATGTTAAAAAAATATATATATATATATATTTTTTTTTTAAATAATTTTCAAAGAACTTATTGTTAAAAGGCGAACAGCAGGCCGTTAGGACCTCCTCGTTAGCAAATCTTTCAATTAGACTTTCGAAATACAGTAAAGAGCTTTCAAGATATTTACCAGAATTGACAATGAGGTTACCAAAATAACTCTTTATTGACAAATAACGAACTTTTACAGTTGAAATTTGCCCTTTATACCTTGAGAAAAACAAGAAAAATGTACAATGAAAGGGAATGTCAAATAATCAAAACTCGAAAGTCGAGTCTCGAAACAAATGAATGAATTCTTTCGATTTAGAAAAAGGAAAAAAATGCTCATATTGTGGACTTTTCTAAAGCATTTTTTATGCGTTTTGAGGTTAAGTTTGATTGCGACGTATGTGTTAAAATAAACCGGTTAATTTTTTTTGATGTTTAGTTACAATATTATTACTTACATATGGGCAAAATTTCTTAATCATATGTTCATCGGTCCGCTTTTAGTGGCCTTTTAAAGCGTTTTTGAGGTTAGGATTGTATGGAAGGTATGCTCTAAAATAAACCAATTACGCCAAATTTTTGGGAGCGCACATATTATATTATTGAAAACATATTCACAAAATTTCGCAGTCACATATTCTTCGGTGCATTTTTTATGGGATTTTTAAGGAGTTCTTGAGGTTAGGTTTGTATTATGGGAGATATGCTTTAAAATAAATCGATCACGCCAATTTTTCGTTTTTTTCTTGGTTTATGTCCATAAATGTTGCATGCGGAAAATTTATGTTCTACGCTGACTCTAAACTTTTTTCCAAAATATGTATGGGGCTGTACCACTGTGCGATGTGTGAACCGTCTGGTGAATACGGTATAACCTGTCATGGATCTATTGCTTCATATTATACTTACAAGCATTGGAATAAAGTTATAATAACCCTTTGTCTCCATAAAAAAATACAAGAAATTATTGAAGGAAAGTTGCCTTTACTGAGGCGCAATTTTTATACCTTTCATGAGCATGAAATGGTATTATAACTTTGGTCCGATGTTTGTAAGTACCAGAACAAAAAGAGATAGACCCATTAAAATGTATACTTATATGATCAGAACGTCGAGCTGAGTTGATTTAACCATGTCCGTCTGTCCGTCTGTCCGTCTGTCTGTCTGTTTGTATGCAATCTAGTCTCTCAGTTTTCGAGATATCCGTATCAAATTTGGTATGTGGGTGTATTTTTATAATGTATTAATCATTTGTCGGAACCGGAAGAATCGGACCACTATAACATATAGCTCCCATACAACTGATTGTTCAGATATGAGATTTTTCGTTATAACTTCTCCATTTATGCAGCTACGAACATGAAATTTTGCAGTACTTGCACCCATTATCAACAGAATACTTACAGTGAAAATTACAAAGATCGGGTCACTATAACCTATAGCCCCCATACAACTGATTGTTCAGATATAAAATTTTTCGTTATAACTCCTCCATTTATATCGCTAGGAAAATTAAGTTCCGCACTGTTTTCAATAATTATCAACAGAAAACTTACAGTGAAAATTAAAAAGATCGGATAACTATAACCTATAGCTCCTATACAACTGATTGTTCAGATATGAGATTTTTCGTTATAATTCATCCATTTAAGTAGCTAGGAACATGAAATTTCGCACCATTTTCACTCATTATTAACAGAACACTTACAGTGAAAATAACAAAGATCGGGTCACTATAACCTGCAGACCCCATACAACTGATTGTTCAGATATGAGGTCTTTTATCATAACTCCTCCATTTATGCAGCTAGGAACATGAAATTTCGCACCACTTTCACTCATTATTTACAGAATACTTACAGTGAATATAACAAGGATCGGATGACTACAACATATATCTTCCATACATCTGATTGTTCAGATATGGGATTTTACGGTAAAACTCCTTTATTTGAACAGCTAAAACCGATAAATTTCGTAAGATATTTTATAATTAATAATACAAAGTCTACTGAGAAAATCATCAAAATCTATGCTGTATAAGCTTTATCTCCTATAGCACTGATTGTTCAGATACCAGTTTTTGCCATATATCTCCTTTATGTAGGAAACTAAACCCAATAAATTGTGTTACCGGTTTACATACCGATCACATAGCAGTGAAAATCACTTAGATTGGTGCCATATAAAGTATATCTTCCAAACCTCTGATTGTTTAGATGCGATTTTTTATATAAGTATGTAACTCCTCTATCGATGTATGCAGATGTATTCAAAAGCAGTGATCTGTCCAAGTAAAATTTGCAGATGTTCATGAAAGGTATGAAGCCTTCGGCATAGCCGAAGACAGCGCTGCTCTTACTTGTTTTGTTTAAGTTGCAATTACGCAGTCTTTAATGGTAAATTTTGGGGTGTTGCTCTAATTGGGGCATTGCTTATATTGAGTATTTAGTTTTACTGAGGGCGTACTGTATCTGCCCATTTTACGGGGAATCGACGTAAGCTAAGAAATTTTCTTAAAACATTGTTAGGTCGAGTTAATCATCTCTTCGGTTTTAATTTCCTCTTTCAACTTTTATGAAAAGAAAAAAAATTAGCAGTGTTTTCACATTGCTACTTTTTTGAGTGCCACTTAATACAGAACCATTATAAATCAGCAACTTAAACAAAACACTTAAACGTAACAAAAAGTTTCGCAACTTGCAAAGAATGAAAGTTCTAACAGCTTTCAGCCAAAAATCATTACTTATTCCAACAAATGTTAATGCGCCAAACAAAGTGCAAAATATCAGCGCAAGAATAAAAACAATAACAAATAAGTTTACTTTTCACTGTTAACTCCCACCACCGCAACGCAACGCAACGCCCGAACAGTTAGCTTGCAACCAATTAATACGCCGCTGTAACTACGTAAGCTCAGCTGAAACGTAAACGTGGTAATTACGCCACTTTTTACACACTTATTCTCAGCGATGCTCTCGATTTTAAGTAGTTGGTTGGTTGAATGAAAAAGTTACCCTTTAGGTGTACACCACATTCAAGCCACTTGCCAACTTTCTTGTTGCTAAATATGTAGCGGCAAAGGTGCACAGTAAGCAGCCATTATCGTAACTTGACCCACATTAAATGTATACTTTTACAGTTTTCCCTAATTGTTATGCGTCGGCGGCAAAAACATAGCGTACTTGTAGCAAAAATAATAAGCAACTTTTTTATGAGAATAAGTAGCGGTGGCTGTAAGCATAAAAAACTTGGGCCATGGCCCTGGTAAAGGCTTGAAATTAAGCTCGCTAGCCGTAAGAAAAGCAAAAGGTAGTAGTTAGTACTCTCTACTTGGAGAGAATTTGAAATGTAGCGACTATGTATGTAGAAGACAATGTGCGGTCATAATTTTTCGCTCATTAAATTGGCTATGCAAATTTCGTATATTAATATTATATAAGTAACATTTAGACGGCAGAGTAGGAGGAAAAGAAATAACAAAGTGCAACACAAAAATAAATATTTAAAAAAGTATTTATGTATGTACATATACTTTTGGAGCATATTTTACTTGAGAAGTATTTGCTTTGTGTTAGCTAAACACACTGCCGTCCTTTTAAGAGCTTATAAAGAAAAGTGTTATGCGAAAAAGTTGAGTGATGTGCGCCTTTTTTTTAATTTTAAATGCAACAGCAATTTCATAAATTTTTATGAAATGTAATTTTTTGCTTACATCTAGAGCAAGGGTTACGCAAAAGTGTGAGAAATTAATGGAGCTCATTTACGATTTTTCCAAGCTTGTAATTATTCATGTTAGAAATTTACAGTCGTGGTCGCATTACCAGAAACGTGTTTAAAAATATGCTCATAATATTTTCAGATTTCTTATTTTTTTTTTGTATATTCGTGACGTGGGTCTTACAAAGACTAGGCTGTTCTACAAATATGAAATGTCCAGTAATCCTGGGTTTTCAAGGTTGGTCCGGGGTTGGCGGTATGGCAGTGGATAACTGTGACATAACGAGAAGAATAAGAATTAACAGGGTGCGGTGTCAGCACGGAAGTCTAGAACTAAAGTTGACAAACTCTGCTACCGGGAAAATTAGCTAGGAATTGGTAAGAATACACGCAAAAGCATCTTAACTTTATATAAGAAAAATATTAACGAATCTAAGTGGATGAGCTTTAGAAGCTTCTGTGAAAGCATAGCAGATACAACAAAGGCCCTTACCTTGCTTACCTCTGAAGATCTATCACATATTGCCGTACTCCGAAACTTAACAGATTGGCGGGAAGTACTACTCATTACTACCGATTGGTAATACCGCACGTGCTGTAAACAGTACGCTCGCGGTATGGGTAAATAGCACGCTCAATACCAGAAGTGTAGAAACGCAAGCCTACACAAAAAACAGCGTTGTAGTTGGGGTAAAAAGAGTTTTTTGATGGCCTGCTGCAGGAGCGAACGACAAACTGGTTTAACCTGCCAGGCCCCGTTATTAATATGAGTTATATCAAGGGAAAATTTTAAAGACATCCTCTGCGATAGAATCAAAGATCACAAATTATGATTTATGGGTCCATGGAAGGAAAAGTTGGGTTGATATAACTAGACCGCGAGTAGTTTTAAAGATCCTAACGAAGTTATATTGCCTGACAGGCGTATGTATGAATAACTGGTTGAGAACTTGTGCAACGGCATTATTGAAAGCTCTTCTAGAACTCACCCCACTTATTGATGATATATGACGAAGAGAGATCTCATAAGTGTGACTGGTATAAAGAACAGGGTAGAAGTAGTAGGAATATTGACACTCCAACGAAGCCATGCATCCAAAGTTTATTTTTACAAAGTGGCCTAAAACTTTACTTAGTTGTAACAAGAATTGGACAAGTAAATTAGAAAGATATCGGAGAAGTTGGTAGACTGATAGTTCATTGGTTGAAAAAGTATTTGGACGGAGCTTAAAACATCATAGTTTCTCCTTCGGAATATACGTTCGTGGCATACAGCCAAGCGACTACTAAAGCCCTCAGATCTCATCAGGTAACATCTAAACTTGGGATGGCATGCTAAACGCTCATGGTTATACCAATCGTCTTAGGTTTCTTGACGCTCTAAACATATTTGTATTGAAGGGAATGATATTGAATGAGCACTAAACGCTTTCATCGCCCAGATATGTTCTAATAAAGGCTAAAATTTGAATTTGACTGAACTTGGGGTTTGCTTTCACGAGCGATACAAATTCTGATTGACAGATAAGTAAACTTCCTGACTCATATTGTTTCCCATACTGGTGCACAAATACGAAACGTGTTTGACGCATTTCCTAATAGTCAAAGGCGTGGTTTAGTCCAGAGATTAAGGCTCAATAATAAAATTTCTCTTGGCTTCTGGATTACTAGATACACTATAAACACCCACCCATCTTTTACTTCGTGGGTTTTACGATCCCATTAGTTTTTTCTAAAGTGGAGCTAAGTGATTGAGAGATGAATTATTACTGTTAATTTCTTCTTTTTTTTGTAAATGTTTTAAGGCTGCTGTATAAACCTACCAGTTACAACGTTCTATACCGTTACTGGACACGCACTGCAGACTGTGAATATTCTCTAAGGCGAATAAGTAACAGGAGCTCTCCCCACTTTAGCTCACTCACAAACCGGCTGTTTGCATGCTAACCAGAGGGTGCTTGATTTGGAACGGGATTCCTTCAGGTTCTGGGAAAAGCGCACTACATATCACATTTGCGTACGTATCGGCCTTTAGAACAAATCAGAACAGAGTTAGATGCAGAAACAGAATTTAATGGCAATCGATAGTTTTGCAACTAATTATCGAATGTTTGGATTTACTTTCGATAGAAAAAAAAACATAAATATTGCGCTTACACATTTTCTAGTGCTTGGCCGATCTTCTCCTCTAATTTGTGGTTTGCGACTTGTTATCACACAAACCAAAGGACCGCCTCCGTGGATGGCAAGTGATTTTAATGAGAACCTTTGTTTTACATTCGATCACATTTAAACGTTTTCTTAGAGAAACGGAGCTTTGTACAAAGCAAAAAGCTATCAAAGATACCGAAGTGAAAACTTGATTTCACTAATAGTATGAACACAACTGTATTTAATAGCGCAGGGAAGTAGAATACATAAGCACATCCCGACTTAGCGCTTAAGGTTGACCTCATTGCGTTGAAATATTTGCGCATTAATTTTCCCAGCATCTACACTCACTATGTAGATATACATGAGTATGTATGTATGGATATATTCGCTCACAACAAACCTTTGCATATTCATTGCATTTGTGAGATAAATTCTTAAGCGTGTCATACCCCATCAGCGACGTTATCACCAACTTAATAATCATAACCCACATCTGTTTCTGTATCTAATGTGTCCTGACAAGCTGCAAGTGGGGCATGAAATGACAAGAGCAATAATAACAGAAACAAGAACGACAACAACGTAAATACATAGCTTAAATATTTATACGTACCATCAACCTTCATTTGGGTTGAGCAAAGCACAAAAAAAATAAAAAATAAAAATAAATGACAAGCGTCCAGTAAGGGACTCAGAGACAAGCTGTCTGCATAGCTGGATGGTGTGTTGAAATTCGCAAAGAATATTATGTGTACTTACACATGTATATACACATGTACTAGTGCACGCATTTGCATCCAAATGTGAATATACGTATATAGGTATGACACACTTGCAACACGAGCGAAGATGCCAAACAACCAAGCGTTGAAATCGACACCTCAGCTTGATGCAAAGAAAAAAATAAAATAAAAAATATGCAAATAAAAAATAAATGAGAAGATCAAAGAAAAAGGGTAGGTAACCTGTAAAGGTAAAAAATACAATTTTCAAGTTTACCCAACTTATTTTGGGTCAACTTAGCTTAATGTTCGTTCAGTTGCGTGTGAGATATGCTACAAAAATACATTTGGGACACAACCTTTGCGTTTGAATAAATGATCTGTCAGATGTCAACAAAACGAAATATCCTTTTAGATGTCATGAATAGGGGGGTAGAAAATGCCTCCAAAGGTACATACTTACATATTTATGTATATACCTTTATGTATAGCCTTGCAGATATACCTTTGTATCTCTAATACTGGATTTTCATCAGGCAAGGAAATTACAAAATTTTTAATGACCAAATTGCGCATTAAATAATACCGTTGAATAAAATAGTCGGTAAATCTATTTACACAAAGAAATTTCTTAAATGGAGCTCATTTTTGTATTATCAACGCCAGCATAGTAATATGCGCCTTTTTAAATTTTTTTCAAGAATAGCTCATAGTTATTTGAATCACGAACGAAGTGCCTAAGCATCCGTTACAACAGTAGCAATTCCATCCTCTTCGTGAACCGCACTTTGCAAATCATTTGCTTAACCAACCAATGCAAAACGCGCTGGCGCAGCCAAGTGAAATATCAACAAGAAACCCAAGCAATTTATGTGAAAGGCACAATCAACGGACAGAAAAAAGAATGAACTTCAAACCTCAAATTCTCTGGAGAAATACATTTGCAATTGCACGTGTGAGGATGATTGCAATGACAGTTGGTAAGAAAAGTTTTCGAATATAAGAAATAAGACAGATATACTACAAGGCAAAGAGCAACATACTTACACTCAAGAGACGCTGCAAGTATAGCGGAGCCGGATGTGTAACTACATACATCTTAAAGCATAAACAGATGGCAGCGTTGATCCGGATCAACTCGGGAATTAACTGCAGTTGATCCTGATTAAGTCCGAGTTAATCCGGATCAACGCCGCCGTCTGTTTAAGCTTTTACAAAGATGACACGAGCCTTATCCTTATGCACATATTTTTCCTTCGAACCGTCTTTTTTCAGTTCTTAGTAACAAAGAATAATCTCTACTGTTTAAATCTGTACTATAGAGAGGGTGGTTTGTTGTTTCGAAGCAGGGTTGCTACCTTATTATCGATTACCATAGCGCCCTTTTTTATCCAAAAAATAGTATGAAAAACTGGTATTCGAGATTTTGAATCGTCAAGTAGTGCTTAATTAAAAAAAAAAAACTTCGTCGACTCTCCCCATTCCGCAAACTTTTTGGCCTCGTTTTATATGATCAAGAAAATTACGAAGAATTCCTAATGGAGTCTTGTACCCTTATTCTGAGTTCGAAAAGTGCGAAGTAGAACGGCAGGAAACCGCTTCCTATACTAAAATTATATGCCCGGCATCGGTCCGACTTAGAGTCATCCACAGCCATCTCCGTTCCTATTAAAGCAAATTGATATTTAGCAGAAAAAGGGAAAACCGCCTGCTATTTATTGCTCTGTGCTCATCCAGATTATCAGAGACGTACCTGCGTAGAACGTTTTCTCTATGTTTCGCTCGTGCCACCTGTTTACCTTTGTAGGTGTTTCCTCCTGATCCTAGACCATGTTTCACAGTGATTCCAGTAGAGCTGCGAGTAATCCACAATGTAGGTAATGTCTGCTAAGAATTCCAGACTCTATGCGGATGTCTACCCTGAGATTAAGTATAGAATTTGTGAGTTGGGCAACAATAGCAGGCCAAGGTGTTATGGAATTATAACAGGTTGATTCCACTTGCCATTTTTTCATTGACAATTTCTTTGACAGAGATAATAACCCATTTGTTTAATAGATCGGCGGCGTTGAGTAACTTCTTTTGAAGACAGCGGCATTTTCCCAGCGATTTATGACACCTGACTATCAGTGACAAAGGAGAGCCAGCCATTAATTCCGGCTGAAACACTTTCATTGATCCATTCCTACATTAATGAAAGTCGGTTCATGAACTTGGGGTTGGTGGTGCGAGTGGGTAGTGTGTAGTAAATTCCTAAGGACTCTGTGAGGTCTTTAAATATTTTGCAATGACAGCTATGTGGGTGCGCATAGTGATAGCAGTGAATTATGTAATTTTTCTTTCATACAGATCCACTGGAAGAAATTGTAGTAGTGCGGTTTGGGGCCTGGTATCTTCGTTGCTCCTGTTGTCAGTAGATAAGTCGGCCGCTGAACTTTGCACACACGTTTTACTGACGTGTATTATATCTTGAGGGCATCCCACTGAACTAAGTACAACTCCGTGGAAAATAATTGGGTTTATCGCCGCAGTATCAGGATCCTACTTTTCGCCAATAGCTTTGATGGAGGAGTATTTGATGGAGCCGAATTTAATTTCCTATAAAGAAGATTAAATATATAGAATGCTCAGTTCTCACTAACCTTAAACCATTTAAGGTGATATTCCCGATGACCGGACAACGAGGTTTCTTCAAAAATCATCTCAAATTATATGGAATCCACCTCTCCAAACCACGGACGATTCACCAGCGTGAGAACTTTTATACCGGGGATCCTATCCAAAGCCCACAGGCATCAAGTTTGGAACCCAGAATAGGCAGTGATTAATAAAGTGACGTATTTCAGGTGGTCACTTGCTAACAATAAAACTCACAGTGCTTCTGTTGTTTTTTTTTTTTTTTAACTGCATGGTTTACTCCAGAGAAACGTAAAGCTGCAAAATTTGGAAGGCAAGCAAAAAGGAGTAACCAGTTTAGATAGCAACGAACAAATGGAAAATGGCACTTAGGTCTCTTGGTAAATTAAAATGATTTTCAGAGCTAGAAATGATAGTAGCGATAGAACGTAACTAGTGTTGTTGTGTAGTAACAGTAATGGTCGATAATTGTATACAAGCTTACGAACTCAATGCTCCGAAGACAAATAGGAACGAGCAGAGCTTAACAGCTGCCACTAATAAAAATCTCCGTAATCGCCTAGCCATTATTATATTTAGCTAGTGTGAGTCAACACTTCTCAACTGGTTCATGAATTCATGAGAAGATAAATATGCACACACATAGAGAATCCTTGACCTAAATATTTATTTGTAAACAAAAACGCACACATTTGCAAATATTAAATAACCTCTCACATGTGCACTTAATTTTCGCAAGCACTGTCAATGTGTCACTAAATACACACTATTCACATACATCCATTTTCATGCGGCGGCCTATACACGCTTTTACGTACTATTGTCGCTTGCTTTGTCGCCCTTTTGTTTTTATTGCTGCGCGTCCTCGTCGTTTTCATACATTTCGAAATACATTTCGAGTAATTAATCTGAAAACCACACGTGAATTTCGATATCCCGGGTGATGAAGTGCACGCAGCGCATAACAACGGGTTGCTAGATTGAGTGTGATTGTTGTTGTTATTGTTGGTGTCGGTCGACATTGTCGGACGGACGACCAGCCAGCCGGTCAACAGGGCACAAATGTGATGCGACGGGGAGACTCAGACGCAAAAACCAATACTTACGCACATAAACACGCACAAACACACACACACATGGAAACGCATACATTCGCATGGTTAGTTTGGCACAAACGCAGCAATGTCACTGGCACATTTGCCACACGGCTGCATGCGTACTCCGTAACGCCGTACACGCGCATTCATTTGGAGGTTTTCGGATGTTGCCTTAGTTGTTTTTATTGTTGTTGTCTATGCTTTCCTTTCGCTTGCCTTGTTTTAGTGAATTTGCGCGCTGTGCCTTCAATAAACCACCAAGCTCAGTATGCTGTTGTTGTTGTTGTTGTTGTTATTCTAAAGCTTGTTGGGTTTTTGTTTGTGGGTTTTGCTTGCCGTTGTAGCTGGGAATTTTCTACTAAAACCACTGCAACACTGCATTGTTGCTGCTGCCGCCGCCGTTGCATATCTCTCGGGATGTGGCAACACGAAGAACCGCAACCCCAGCAAAGCATATCCTTTTACCAGCTGAGGTTGTGCGTATATATTACGTACATACATACATACATACATACATTTGTACATATGTATTTATGTACGTTAATATTTTTGTGCCAACATTGTTGCTCGCCAACTATCGCAGTTGGTGCTGCTGCTGCTGCTGCTGGTGTTGCTGATGTTATTCATTCTCCACATTTTGACTGGGTTGTTCGTTGGTGTTGTTTCACGGCTGACAGTGTCACCGACATTCGTATTGGAATGCATATCGTATGTACAAGAACAACTGCAACAACGAATGCAGAAACAGCAACAGCAATGTGGTTGCACATCAGTGTGGCCGCAGCATGTCACCAACAGCAGCAGCCGTGGCTACGTTGTTGTTGTTCAGCGGACTTATCAAAGTGTATGTATGCATGTATGCAAATGTGTTTGTCGCTTAACAACATTTGCACTTCATGGTTCAGTGGTAAACTTTTTGATGTCTTTTATTGTTTTTGTTATTCCATTAAAATACATATTCTTCCGCTCGTGAAGCCGTACCAGTTGAGTTGTGCATTTCACTTGAGGGGTTAAATGTGTGGCATAAATTTACGTGAAACTTGCATAAATTCAATACATGTGGATGTATGCACGTACATACATACATATATGTATCTATTAGTTGACGAAATATGTATGGCCTACAATTTAATTTTGGTGGCTAATCCCTAACGAGAGCAGTCCTGTGTCATCCTACATATGTACATAGATACATATTTAAACCTTGGTCAGCAGGGTCCGAGACCATCGTAAGTCATAAAACCTGGACCGTAGAGCTGGGAGGTCTATCCGCATTAGTTGGAATATCCGGATAGTTCGAATATTCGAATATCTGCTTTAAAAAATTCGAATAGCCGGATAACGAAATGAACGAATATTAACCGGACATCCGGATAGCGAAATAAACGTATATTACCTGTATAGTATAGTTAAAGTATAGTTAACTGAATGGATATTAACCGGATACCCGTAACGCAAAATTAATGGATATTAACGTCATATCCGGATAACAACAGGTGTAGTACCTGAGATGAAGATTAACGTATATAAACCGGATTTCCGGATATGAACCGTATATAAAAATAGAACGGATGTTAATCAAATATCCGGATAACAAAATGAAGTTCTGGAGTGAAGTCCGGATAGCAAAATTAACGAATATAAAACGGATATCCAGACAGCAAAATTAGCGGATTTTAACCGGATATCCGGATAAAAAATAAATGGATATTAACGGAATAACCGGATAGCAAAATTAATGAATGTTCGGATAAAAACCGGATATGAACCTGATATCCGGATAACAAAATATAACGGACATTGACCGGATTTTATTTGTATACACGTATGTACGAAAGGATATCCGGATAACCGCATACACAGATAGTCCTTGCCCTAATGGACAGTGTACGAATAGAAATCGGATATGAACCCGATGTCCGGATAACAAAATAACGGGTGATTTTTTAAGAGCTTGATAACTTTTTTCATCGGTTCTTTATTTGAAACGTTAGATTGGTCCATGACATTTACTTTTTGAAGATAATTTCATTTAAATGTTGACCGCGGCTGCGTCTTAGGTGGTCCATTCGGAAAGTCCAATTTTGGGCAACTTTTTCGAGCATTTCGGCCGGAATAGCCCGAATTTCTTCGGAAATGTTGTCTTCCAAAGCTGGAATAGTTGCTGGCTTATTTCTGTAGACTTTAGACTTGACGTAGCCCCACAAAAAATAGTCTAAAGGCGTCAAATCGCATGATCTTGGTGGCCAACTTACCGGTCCATTTCTTGAGATGAATTGTTCTCCGAAGTTTTCCCTCAAAATGGCCATAGAATCGCGAGCTGTGTGGCATGTAGCGCCATCTTGTTGAAACCACATGTCAACCAAGTTCAGTTCTTCCATTTTTGGCAACAAAAAGTTTGTTAGCATCGAACGATAGCGATCGCCATTCACCGTAACGTTGCGTCCAACAGCATCTTTGAAAAAATACGGTCCAATGATTCCACCAGCGTACAAACCACACCAAACAGTGCATTTTTCGGGATGCATGGGCAGTTCTTGAACGGCTTCTGGTTGATCTTCACTCCAAATGCGGCAATTTTGCTTATTTACGAAGCCATTCAACCAGAAATGAGCCTCATCGCTGAACAAAATTTGTCGATAAAAAAGCGGATTTTCTGCCAACTTTTCTAGGGCCCATTCACTGAAAATTCGACGTTGTGGCAGATCGTTCGGCTTCAGTTCTTGCACGAGCTGTATTTTATACGGTTTTACACCAAGATCTTTGCGTAAAATCTTCCATGTGGTCGAATAACACAAACCCAATTGCTGCGAACGGCGACGAATCGACATTTCACGGTCTTCAGCAACACTCTCAGAAACAGACGCAATATTCTCTTCTGTACGCACTGTACGCATTCGTGTGGTTGGTTTAATGTCCAATAAAGTAAACTGAGTGCGAAACTTGGTCACAATCGCATTAATTGTTTGCTCACTTGGTCGATTATGTAGACCATAAATCGGACGTAAAGCGCGAAACACATTTCGAACCGAACACTGATTTTGGTAATAAAATTCAATGATTTGCAAGCGTTGCTCGTTAGTAAGTCTATTCATGATGAAATTTCAAAGCATACTGAGCATCTTTCTCTTTGACACCATGTCTGAAATCCCACGTGATCTGTCAAATACTAATGCATGAAAATCCTAACCTCAAAAAAATCACCCGTTATAACGTACACGTATGTACGAAAGGATATCCAGATAACCGCATATACAGATAGTTCTAGCCCTAATAGACAGTACCCGGTAAGAATTTTAGTCAGAACCGCTAGTTGACCAGCTGGAAAAGCTTCCTTGACCTTCTGTGGTATTAAAACATGGTATGTATTTTAATTATTCCAAAAACAAAATTGTTTGTTCGGATTCGATGCTTTATAAATATCCCGATTTTCGTCCACAGAAATCTAGTCACCGTAGCTATACCCGCTTTGTCAACAGAAATCACTTCAAGATTGGTCCATGTAGCCAATTGGTCAGCCATAAATTTTCCTGCAAGGTCACTACTCCGTGGAACCCGGATTTGGAAGTAATCAGCGGCGATTATTTTTCTTAGTACTTTATTCAGGGCCTTTACTTTTGACACCAAAACAAGTTAAAATAATCTCTCGAAGGTCTTCAAAACGAAAGAAGACAGACTAATTGGTCTGTAAACTTTAGTTAGTACTTGAAAATTTTTCCATTTTTCACGCAGCCTGCGTAAGTAGGTATTTATCAGCGGCATGTCACTCCTAGTTCTGCAAAGTAGAATTCTTTAAATGAGTTAATCACCCACAGCAGGGACTATTTACCAGTGGTTTAACCGAATAAACAGGGCAGCCTTGACATTTCCTTTCCCGAGAGTTTTACATGAATCAGGAACTGTCGTGAAATTAACAACGAGGAGGATCCAAAGTGATTCCACTCCACTCATCCCCCAGTTACTGAATTTATCTCTTAAGCATCTTAAAGGAACATGACATCCTCCGTGGACGTGGCTAATCTATGCAGATTCATGGCAGCTTTTTATGTTTCGCAAAAATTTCCTCCATTTATCTCGTTTGGTATTTCTTATCTCGAACTTGTAGATACAGAGTCGGGTACTATAGAGTTCCCAGACCAAGTATAGGCTACTCTTTTTAGCTTTGTTTAAGAGACTTATCCTTGATATCCTTAATCACATAGCCCTATCGTTCACCAGTTCGATTTTACTTTGCCCGAAAGCCCATTCTGTGGGTGTGAGCTTTCCCTTAGAGATATAGTTGGAGATTAATTAGTCCGGGAATCATCTTGAATTTGTACTATTAAATTGTAATACACTTCGAATGAATAATGGACAAAGTAATCGCCTAGAAAATTTCAGCTCCCCGGCTCGAGTCTCAGCTTTGCGACAGTTTTTTTCTGAATACCGGCTCGTTTCTTTTCATACCCATTCAGGTGGAAATGTGTTCAAGTAGTTTGTTTCTTTTTATGACATAATCGAGCAAAAAAGAAGAGCTCATTCTAAGTCCGTATATGTACTTATGTTTACGAGCATAAAAAGTGACATTTCTCCGATGATTCCTTGCGAGTGCTCTCGTTGTCATGCCGTTTTGAGTCGCATATTTTTGCATGGTATCTATACCTCCGCAGACTTCTCTTTATAATTATTTGGCACTTTCGCAATAGCCTCTCATCTTTGTTCTTCCCAAGTGCAGACAGGTCCCTCTGTACTTGGTTTTTCCATTCCATCCATGGGAGCTGAGTCGAAAGATCTTTTCACCGGCGCCTCATCATCCATGTGTCCAAGCCAGCTCAGTCCGCAGACATTGCAGGAAAGATCGGAAATAATTTTCTAGCACATCCGGGTGCCGAGAATTTTGTCACCACTTCGGTATCAACATAAACATGTCAAGTGTTAACTAAAACTTTTTAATTTGTGTAGCGGCAACAGAGATGAGTTTAAGCATCCAACACATATACTAACACATTTACTGGTTACGAAAATATGTACCTGAGATTAAATTGGAAAAAAATAAATAAAAAACAATGCGTAAACTTAATTTGAGGAGCAGAGGCATCAGTCGGAGCTACCTTTGGTACAATTGCGTTTGTGACAATTTTTCGGTTTATTCAGGCTGCATTAGGAATGCAAAATGTGGAAAATGTGTAATCAACAAATTAAGCAGTTAAACGCTTTCATAATTTTCAAAAAGGGATCGTATTAACTGCAGCCTACTTAATTATGAATCTAATAATGATAGGAGGTTTGTTTAATTAAAAAGGGGACAGGAGGGCGTATGCCGTATATCTGCAACATACTACTATGCGCAGCTTTTAAATCAAACCTTTACATAAAAAAATATGTATCTGGAATACTTGTTTCCTTTTAGCAAGCATGAAAACGGCCCGCCTTAATTTAATCCTGCGAATACATGCGACGAGCATTTTTCAACCGCATACACGATGACCAACTACTATAACATAACAGCATTTGTCAGGCAACAAATTCCGAATTCAAATTTGTATTTATCCCATAAAATTATTTTCTATTTTCGCAACTAATTTGGTTTTATCAACCATCGTCAAAACAACCGACACCAGCGTCATTACCGCCTACCTTCGCCGCCGCCGCCGCCACCGCAAATGTACAGTTGGTTGACAAACCACTTGAAAAAAA
>NW_023458566.1:973374-979516 GCF_013731165.1 Rhagoletis pomonella | reverse complement strand
CCCCCCGGCGGTGATTATGGAGTCGAAGTTCCACCCCCGACAAAGACTAAAAACAACAAAGCTGCTGGAGAGGACAGCCTACCAGCTGAGCTATTAAAGTAAATACGGCATGCTTGCCCACCCACTGGAATTCAAGTGTGTACTGCCCAACAACCGCGGGATCAGCCCTATACGCATAGGTTACAAGGAATTTTCGAGCGTATTGTGTGAAATACTTAAGCCAACAACCGCGGGATCAGCCCTATACGCATAGGTTACAAGGAATTTTCGAGCGTATTGTGTGAAATACTTAAGCCTAATATCAAAGAACGTATTAGCCCTTATCAGTGTGGATTACACCTGCAAATCTACCATAGAGCTGTTACTCAATTTACGCTAAATCTTGGAAAAGACCCGCGAGAAAAGGATCGACACCCACCAACTATTTCAGTACTCTATACCAGATCCGCTTGTGGTAGCGGTTGTATATCTTTCAAGATTTTCGAGGAGGGAACATGTTAGTCTCATGGATTTGTATGTAATCTTTCGGCAAAACATGGCTACTTCTTCTGCTGGAAAGACGACTGTGATTTCTAAAGCACTGCTATTAGCCTGGTAATTTTTCTTCCACTGTCAGAATCGATGCTTTGGTTCGGTCTCTATGGGCTCCGACTGTGGAATTCCTGTAAGGATGTATATATAGAGTAATGTCTCTAGAGGCGCTTCGCTATTTAAGGTGCACAGCCTATCCTGGGCTCTGATTAGTCCTTGTACGATGGCACCTTTAAATATAACTTTCCTTATCTTGCCTTGCGAGATCGGATGAACTTATCGCCACATGGTATGAGCTCTTCATACGCTCTCTTTGTCTTGGTTGCTAAACCTTCGATCAATAGACGAAAAGAGCTGAAATCTATTATTATAATATCGACTAGACGCAGACGCAGAAAGTATTACAGGAATACGTCGCAAATAGCCCTAGAATCGTGTTAAATAAGATTGGTTGAAACGTATTTGGCTAGTTTAGTCACTTTAGCCAAGCCTTAAAAAAATATTTTCTAAAAAAGAATATTCCAATTATGTGCATAACTTAAATTAAAAATAGAACACCACGATTGTGCGCAGTCAGGCGTGCATCCAGTCGTTAGAAAATACGAGTAAATTAAAAAGAAATTAACTTAGGAATCCTTTGTCGACGCATTCCCCAAAGTCCTGCTGATTGGCGTCGCTTTTCGTTCACAAGTGCTCATAATAAATTACAGTACATACAAACACGTTTTTTGTGAATTCATAGAAATTGTATTGTACATACATACCTACTTGTAAGTGTATTACATTGGAAGGTAGGTACGTGAACAACCATGAATAAATAGCACTCTCTGTGGCACTGGGCTATATGAAAGTAAGTAGCACGACGCGACGCATCCACATCTAGGCACTTGTTATACTTGCATTCTGATATAATGAAGCAATGCGTCCAATTGTGGCTACTGCCACAATGTATTTAGTATGTAGCTGCAAGCAACAAGTTGCTAAAAATACTTGTAGGAGTGCAATTTCGTATATATATACAAACATACGTATGTCCATGTAGATACTTAGTCTGTCCATCTGTAGATACTTAGTATGTTTATGCGATTTTTTCGTTAGTTGCAACATTAGCAGTGGTTGCCAACTAGCGGCGCATGACCCAACATATTGCGCGTAAAAAAGAAAAAATCAAAGTTTCGAAACCTCAACAAAATATTGAAAGTGCAAGTACTTTACTTAAAATTACATAAAGTCAAGTCTTATTCTTCTTTTCCATGCAAATGCTACACAGAATCCTTCTCTCGACCACTTCACTGTTGTCGTTCATGGGCCATAGATTTATTTGTGATGCTGGTTCTTCGAAAAAGCACCTTACTTCTTAACCCGGTTTTGATACCCAACCTTAATGAAAGTTGCTGAGAAGATATGCATACGCCATAGTGTCGCTGCTGCCTATCGTTACTGCAATGACAATATTTGTATGCTTACTGCAAATAGTGATTAAATAATAAATTATAAATTAATAGGTGATTATAAAATAACGGTGCAAACAGCGAGGGCAGTAAAACAATTGGGTGTGCAATAAACGGCAGCAATTTATTTGTTCAATATTAGTCATTTTGTTAGTACCTACGCCGCACAGTGGGGCAAAAAAGATTGATGTGGACAAATCAATTTTCAGAGCACAAATATTAACCGATTTCAAGTTTATTTTTTTTTAAATAAGATATAATTAAATTTCGCGTCGATATATCATCATGGTTGTGTGTGAGAAATTAAGTTTTATGGGGGTGCCACGCCCCCTTTTTCAATAACTCCCATTTTTGTCCATGAGTTTGGCGTTGATATTATATATCTCTGTACTAAGTTGCAGCACTCTACGATGAATACTCCCTGACATAAAAAATCAAATTCATACATTCTTTAATTAAATGTATCCTATGGAAAACTGATTATGAATAATTTTTTAAATAATTGCAGACATTTGAAATTAATTTCAAGTTTTTTTTCAAAAAAGTGGAAGCATTCAAACGTACAATTTTTTTGTTTCATTTTTCAACATAAATAAATAAAAAACTAAAGATTTTTAAAAAAAATCTCCATAGATAGATCGACGCGACCTTTATTTATCTTTTATTAAAAAAAAACTTGAAATCGGTTCATATTTGGGCTCTGAAAATTGATTTGTCCACAGCAACCTTTTTTGCCCCACAGTGCACCGCGATATAAGCATCAAATATTATTTTAATAAAAAACATATCGTCGTTTAAAGTACAAAACCGCGTATCAACGAAATGCAAAACCGCCTATGTGAGGTTGCATAAATTATTTTCTAGAGAATAAAGACACTCATCTTTCAAAAAGGTTATTTTTTTTAATTTTATTTCAGTACGAATGGATAAGGATTGAGTTCAGAACTTGTGTGAGCAAATCCAATTTTTGGCAGAAAATTTCAGTTACGCGGTTTTGCAGAATGACGATACGCGGTTTTGTACTTTAAACGACGATATATTTATATACGTATTTTATGTTATAAATAAGCTTTTCTCTATCAAAGAATCCAAAGTTAAGAATAATTGGGATAAATTGTTGCTAAGTTTAGGTAACATATCGATGGCTGAGTGGAAGATCGACCTACATATCTCGGCAGCCAGTTCGAAAACGCTCTATCTCAAAAAACTTTTCAAGAACGCCCTATTTCAGAATTCGTTTCAAAAACGCCCTATCTCAGCTGCCGACTCAAAAACGCCCTATATGAGATAGGGTGTTTTTCAATAAAAATTACTTACTGTACAGTAGTTGCACTCGACACTAAATGCAGTAGTGCTTGATGTTTTATTACAGCAATGTTTTGTTGAAGCAAAGTTTTGATACACTATTTGCAGTAGTCCCAACTTGACAGTATTTGACACTACTTAAAAGCTCTGGGGAAGTGAAGTGTAGTATAGCAAAATTAGCAAATGTTTTGATTGCCCTTTTAAAACACTTTATGCAGCCCTCTGCAGTTGTTGACACCGATGATGTCGATACTTCACTAATTCAAGGCTCTTGAAAAAAAAAACATTCTTAAGCGATTTTGTTCTGCAGCCATATATAAATCCTCTTAAGATATCAGTTGGCTCGGCCACGTACCTACTTCCATTTCTTACGGAGCTGCTGGTATTGTTCATCCTCACTTTACATAACCGTATTAATTTCCCTGAGATACCAAATTCAGGTATGAGTAGTTATATATGGTGCTATTAGATGCTGGCCTTTTCAAGGCGTAAGGTGAATACCTAATTAATGGCAAATTTACCAGATCTCAATCCTCACTGATAAGAGCCAATCGCTTTATTTACGATGGACTTTAGTCTTTCACACAGTAGGGTTAGTAAGGTCTTAAGGGGTTGGACCTGCGGCAGCTGCGCATTTCAGTAGTATGTTCTGGATATCGGATACAAGATCGCCTCTCTTTTTAATAAAAAATACGTCTTGCTTCTCCCTTTAATTGCCTACTTCGGTCCCACATACCGAGCGTTATTTGCTCTTTGTTCTACTACTCGGTACGTAGTGAGCAAGAAGTGTCATATATCACAAAAAGATGGATTGTAATCTTCTTATGCTGGAACATAGCGCTGCAGATTGCAATGTTTTGGACTCTTTTGGAGTCGATTATCCTGCGTTCGTTATCTGACGTTTCAGTGGGGAGACTGTGTTTTCCGACGGTTAGACCAACGACCCATTCCTTTTCCATCCTGGCATTGAAATCGCCTACCTTGATTGTAATATCATGACTGGGACAGCGGTCGTAGCAGTGTTTCCAGCGCTTGAGGAAGAGATCGTGGGATGCCTCGCCCGTTGTTTCGCCTGTTTCCGCCTGCTTGCACTTCGGTGCAACGTAGTAATAAACAAGTATTCTCTGAGAAAATATTCCATTGCCCTCTATGAAGACTTACTCTTCTGACAAGCAAAAAATCTTTCACTACAAATAACTTGCCGAACACTGAAATATTTATACAAGTTTACAGACTATGCCAAGCGGAATGTGTAATGGGAGGAAGTGCCACAAAACCATCCAACTTTTGAAACTTCCCAAGCGACAACCACCACACACATATATATCTACATAAGTATGTGTATGAATGTCCGACTAAAGTTGGCTAGTTGGCCGATCAACTAACTGGTCGACAGTTTGATTCTTTGGCTATAAGCTGGTCGTTGGAGGCCGTTGTCTGTGCAGCTAAACAGATTTATCAACGACTATGATCTGATATGGTTTCGTTTTACTTTGCAGTTGGCACTGCACACTTCGGTGCACACTTGAGGCAAAAGCACGCACACACATACGTAAGTATGTTCACAAACATATGAGATATTTTAGCAATGGTTGCCACCCTTTTGCTGCTGCTGCTGCCGCCGCCGCTTGCGTCCCCACCGCTATCGGCTATGCCTTCTCGGCTACGTACTATGCAGCGCCTGTCTGTTCATTCGCATGTAATTGAAGACGAAAAGCGCTTGCGCACATATTTCAAAATAAATTTGCCATCAATCATTCAGGCAGCAACTTGAACCAGTGCCGCAATTGCAACAACATGCAACGAAACGTTAACTAAGCAACTATAATATAGGAGAACGTAGAATATAAGTATATATATAGTTGCTAGGAAGATGATGTACTAGATGCCACTAGAGTATGTTGCTAAAGAATTTGCAGACGAAATTCCAGCAATAAACTTCATAGTACATCTGTACATATTTACGTACTATAATAGGGTGGTCCAAAAAAAATTTAAGTCGGAATTTTAATGCCCATAGGATTGTTCTATATCGAAAACAAGTATACCCCTATTTTTTTATTTTGAAATCAAAAAATATTTAGCGGTCGCTTAAAGCGCTCAAAGTTTTCCATGTATTTGATATGTAAAAAAAAAACTTTTCGTGGAAATGGTATAGAATTCTTGAAAATTAATATTTTTCGATCGGAAAACTCTGGTTATATTCAGGAGACTTTTAGTAATAATACCCAATTGTTTATTTAACCATTTTTTAATACTAATGATTTCTTATTGGTCCGCCCATTACAATTTTCGAGGTTTTTGGGTTTTTTTTTGGCGGACCTATAAATTATAATTACTGGGGAAAAATGGTAAAAAAAAATTTAATATTATTATTGCGAGTTTTCTGCAGAGAAACAGATGGAAAAATATTTATTTTTAGGAATTCTATACCATTTCTACGAAAAATTATTTTTTCCCATATAAAACACATAAGAACTTTGAGCGACCTCTAAATATTAAAAAAAAAAAAAATAATATAAAGGTTTATTTTTTCGGTATAGAACAATGCTAGGGGGTGGCAGCATAAAAAATCCGACTTCACTGACCCCCCCACATGAATTTTTGGACCACCCTAATTTATAAACAATTCTGTATCTACTTACATATGCATATTAGAGGTATACGCCGCCGAGCCACGCCGCCGCCGCCGCCGTTTTTTGTCATTCCTCACGCGCCGCCGCCGAGTTACGAAAATATCGGCGCGGCGGCGGCGGCGGCGGCGTTCGGCGCCTAAGGAATTTTGTACAAAATTTTCATGATGTATGTACATTGAATACATCGTTTGAAGGAACTAAATATTACTTGTATAAAAA
>NW_023458566.1:946527-973274 GCF_013731165.1 Rhagoletis pomonella | reverse complement strand
GGGGGGCTCGGGTTCGTCGTCTCCTCTGCCTTCACTGCTGCTGCCATTCAAGGGGGCGGAAAAGTGTTCCCTCCATAATTTAAGTACATTCTGGGCAACGGTCACTAGGTCGCCTTGGTTGTTCCTACTGGAGTTTGCCCCGGTTTTGCAACCTTCAGTAAGTCGCCTAACTCTCTGGTAACATTTTCTGGAGGTTTTCCACGCAGTCACGCAGATAGTGTACCTAAATGCAACCGTGTTTCGGGGGGACTGAATTTAGATAAAAAACTTACGGGTTGCTTGTTATAGGAAAATATCAGGCCTAAGACTTCTGCAGGAACTGATAAACTCCGTTTAGTGGAAGAAAAAATGTATAGGAAGTAGAACAATCACGGATTCTTATCACAACGGGCTTTTCCAGCCTGCGCAGAGCTCGGTGGCAGCCACTTTCAACACATATACACAGCTATCACGAGGAAACTATGAACTACGAAGAAAAGGATTTTCGAGTGTCCAGCTTACAGTAACGTCAGAGCCCACAATCGGCAATCGACAAAGGACCAAAGTCTCCACTCCAATTCGCTAAACGGCCAGCCAGCATAACCTTATGGTATCTTGGAATGAATTTGGCCTTCAGTAAAGTTTTTTTTAACGCAGGACGCTTCTATTTACAACTTGAGTAGCTGGACTGAGGGATCGAACGAACGTAGTTTTAAGACAATGTATCTAATTTGTCGGACTAAATATGCTGCTATTGATTGATTTATTGTAGTCCAACTAAATCTGTACTTCCAGTACGCGATTAGGATGTGGGGTCATAACGGTTATGGAAGACAAATCTGTATCGCCTGGCTCTTACTTAATTACTACCTTCGTTGTGTTAGACAAAATGCGACTCAAATAAATAATAAACTTATGCTATTACTCCGAAGTAGCCAACCAAGTGAAGCATACTCTCTAACTGCATCAATCATTAGCGGAATATTTAAAGAATTATTAGATTCAAGCTAGCTGCTATAAAATGTGTGGAATACTCAATAAAATTGTTAAAGTAATTTCATATAAAAATTTCTGCATCCAACTCAATTAAATCAAACAAGATTATTTGCTAGCCACTGGCGCATTTATGGAGCAAGTAAATAATCACACTTGCTTTCGCGTACACAAACACACACACACGCACACACACACACACAAATGCAGACAGAGAATCAGAGCGACCGAAGGAAAGATGTGCCTGTGTATAGAGCTGCCCTTATGTGGCACAGAGGAGGAAAGGTGTGGCAAAGTATGCTGGCAAGGAGTGTAACTGCTCTAGTTCTTCTTCTTCTTCTACCACTACTTGACACTCACTCTGTGCATCAATGCGGCTGTTAGCCTGATTTGGTTGAAGCATTTGCTGTGTGTTGCAAGTAAAACAACTGCAAATGCAACTGGAGCAAACTGTGGAGCGATGCTTGTAAATTTTTAGTATGTACATATGTATGTGTGTATCTATCTAGCTCGAAGCTCCAGCAGCAACAAGAATTACAAGAATAAGTAGCAACATGCCGTCGTGCTTGTGAAGTGTGTTTGTGGCATTGCGGTTATCGTTGTTGTATTATATTGCTATTGCAATTGCACTTGTTTAGATGTTGTGAACGCCTATTGTTGATGTTGTTGTTGTTGGCGGTGGTGTTTGCTGTAAGTTATGACACACTTCAATTTTGTAGATTACTTAGTGTGTGCGTGCACCTATTTATATATTGGCACACATATGTGCATTAGGGGGGTCCAAAAATGCATTTGAAAAAGTAAAGTCGGCATTTTTTTATGGTATCCCAAAATCAAAAATCTACATTTTTCGATCGGAAAACTCTGTTTCTCTTCAGAAAATTCCTAATACTGGTACCCAATTATTGATTTAGACATTTTTTCTTAGTAACTATATTTTATAGGTCCGCCAATACCCCAAGAAAATGCCAGAAAAATGCAATGGAGTGATAAATAAAAAATTTTTAGTATTAAACAAGTAAGAAAGGCTAAGTTCGGGCGGAGCCGAACATTAAATACCCGGCGCAAGTATTAAATATATGTTTTTTCACCCTTCCGAAACCTTCCGCTAGATGGTAAGCCGAGTTGTAACAATTTTGAGTAAATTAGCGTCCTTCAATTTCGAAATATTGAAGTTTCAAGCATTTCTTAAATTTACCGTTATATGAGAATCGGCCGTTATATTAGTCCGATTTCAATAATTTTCAACGTTTTGCTTTTATGTGGCAAGCACAATAACCATACCGAGTTTGGTACAAATTGGTAGAACGGTTACCGGTATACTTATATGTGATCATAAGTGGGCGGTGCCACTCCCATTTTCCAAAATTTTACCATAAACGTATTTCTTGGTAAAGAATTGTTGCAAGCATCAATTTTGAAAAAATTAGCTTCAATATTTAATGATTTATCGAAGATTTTGTATTTCTCTAAATTACCGTTATATGGGTTGTGGGCGTGGTTATTGTCCGATTTTAAAAAGTTTCGGCGGTTTTTTATGCTGTACCAAGGCCAACAACTGTGTCAAGTTTGGAAGAAATTGGTGCAGCGGTTACCAAGATATACACATGTAACCATAAGTGGGCGTGGCTACGCCCATTTTCCAAAAATTTATAATATTCTTATTTTTCGTCTAAAGATTATTGTAAATATCAATTTTGAGTTAATTATCTTCAGTAGCTACTAAAATATCGCAGTTTTCGTATTTCTGGAAATTACCGTTATATGGGAAGTGGGCGTGGTTAAAGTCCGATTTCGCCCATTTTCAATACCAACCTACCTTGGATTAAGGGAAACCTACATACCAAATTTCGTTGAGATATCTCAATTTTTGCTCGAGTTATCGTGTACACGGACAGACGGACAGACGGACGGACAGACAGACATGGCTTAATCGATTTCTTTTTTCATCCTGATCATTTATGTATACATTTGTCTATATCTATCTCGATTCGTTTTGGCTGTTACAAACAACCGTTATGTGAACAAAATTAATATACCCTTGTGCACAAGGGCGCTCGGGTATAAAAATGGTTAAATAAACAACTGGGTATTGTTATTGGAAGGCTCCTGAAGAGAACCAGAGTCTTCCGATCAAAAACTATTGATTTTCAAGAATTTTATACCATTTCGACGAAAAATTTTATTTTTCCCCTTTAAAAATAGATGGAAAACTTTGAGCGCTTTGAGCGACCTGTAAATATTTTTTGATTTCAAAATAAAACATAGAGTATATTTTTTCAACATAGAACCATCCTAGGGGGTGAGAGCATTACAATTCCGACTTTACGTATTTTGGACCACCCTAATGTGCATGTGTACAGATGTTTTCCAATGTTGCACTACTTTGCTACAAATATGTGTGTCGTTTTTAGATGATGCAGCAGACTTGCAACATTTGTTAGAGTGCTGAAACTTCCTCGGTACTGATGCATGCGTATGAGTGTGTATGTGGATGTGATTGTTGAAATTCCATGAATTCTATTGGAGTTTGAATTTCCACGAATTTCCGCTGCCATGAAGCCGTATGTGTGTGTGTGGAGTCGACAATTCATTGGAGTCGACTCCACTTGGTGCAGTCAATGCGTCAACATTCATGCCATTTCAACGTAGTTACTTAAATATTAATAGGAATTTAAAGACACACATTCAAAGTCGTCTTTTTCTTTGTAACTCTCTTGATTGGTATTTCCATTTACTGTTGCCGCAAAAGACTTTCATCGGAGTTTGTAATTGAAAGTAGTCTCTAGCAAATATGCAATAATATGTTGCCAATGTCAGTGTCAGTAGAATTTTTAATGAAAATAAAATAACTCTAATAGCAATAACAATACATACTCACAAGCTGTTAAGATAATTTTCTTAGCGCGCAGTTAAGAACTGGCTTTCGTTATGTTTACGAGTCTAGCTTGGTGATAACTGAATAGCGCTGTCGTTGGAACAGGCGTGAATTTATGGGTACCTTTTACAATGTGATTCACGGGTACTTGAGTATTTATGGTGACTAATGCCGTTTTCTCTCTCTCACACAAATACTCGTACAAATACTAAGGAGCGGGCAATGATAAGGCAACATTTTTGTTTTGAAAAGAAATCGTTTTAAGTGGTCATGGAAAGTGGACTCTCTTTAAATCCTAGTTAGACGAAGTTTGTCTTGTTCACTGTGAAGTATAAGGTACTCCAAGCAGCTCTTTCCACAACTGGAGGCATTCGCCTAGCACTTTCCGGCAAAGTCAAATGATTGGACTTATTCTAGATAAAAAGCTGTCCTGGAAGCCTTACATAGAGGAAAGGGTTAAAAAAGGCTCAGTGGCAATTAGCAAGGGTTGAAGGCTCTCTCCTAAAGCAATTTCCGAGCTCGACATTGTGCATTCTATGGGCTTCCTTCATGAAGCATTCGTCTGGTAGAAAGCACAAAAGAAGACTACGCTATTCAGGAAGCTAGAGCAAATATAAGGTGGAGACCTTATAGTAATCAGTGAGCACTTATTATCAGTACTATAATGCTTGGCGTTAGCATAGTGCGCGTCTACATTGTAGGAAAAGCTTCTGCAGTAAGGTGCGCAGGCAATTTAAGGGGAACCGAGCGCTTAACTGATTCAATATCTGGACATTATAACTTTCTTGTAGGTTCGATATTATCTCTAATACCACAGATCACTGCGTAGCCAAACTGATACCAGTTAGGTCTCTCTCAACAACTCTAGGTATGACGTGGTCGGCTGATGGCTGAGTTGATAGATGGGCTGAGGTTGCTGTCATTAAAAAACCTCCGTCTCTACTATATCTAATTTGATAGCTAAGCGGAAATCAAAGCCTCGAACTCGCTCATGTGCTCCAAGCTGGTCGGGGACCTCTCCGTCAGCCACTTCGGGGAATTTCCTGGTCAAACTTACATATATGCTGAGCTGATCATCCAAGATCCCATGATTCCAGTAGCACTATAAGGGAGATGGGTGTCGCCCAAGTTACCTTTCTGGCCGAGTGTAAACCGGAATCAGGCAAAGGATCTTCTTGACTACAGGAAGACACAATTCTCAATTCTGGTCTCAATTAGTCTTCAAGGGATGAGACTAAATATCTCACCAAAGCATCATTGTCGATGCTGATTGAAGTACGATGGGCTGGAATCATCTTAACCTGTTTCTGCATGAATGCTGGTTAAATGACCAACCAGCCGGAGGAGCTCTCATAAACCGAGATATTTCGGCGACACAAGAACCATTTCTTATGATCCAAATTTGGCTTCTAAGCTAACCTTACTCATCTTGTTGTTGGAAGAAGTTCTTATTACTTTGCAAGGATATATGTATTATTCCTCACTCAGTAAGACTAGGTTATCCTTAGTTGAGCGAAACACAATGCGCCATACGTGTCCTATGAATACATATTTGGTAACAGTGCGTGGCGACAAAGTTGCCCTCTTTAAAGGGGGTCTTGTGTGATATCATCCATCTTGGGCCCACACTAGGGATGTCAATCCCGGGATCCTGTGAACTGGAAACAAAGCGTACCTCCAGAGGTAACCAACAAAGGTACTCGAACTGGCAGATAGAGAACTATAATAATCTCGAAAAAAAACAGAACAACGAAAGCGAACCATTCAAAACTGAAGGGAATCTCATCTACAGGCAGCAATGCAATAGGATCATTGAAACGGATACCATGAAGATCAAGTCTGACGAGATATACAATTATTATAAATGGTTGTGTCAATAGAAAGAAACCCGCATGCTGATTTGCGGTTATGGCTGGAAGGATTCGTAAAAGGTAAAACCAACTCTTATCAGACCGAAATTGTATTCGTATGAAAATAAAACTTTGATAGCTCAAAACAAAATTATCTAAGTCGTTCTTTTTCATGGCGCAGCTTACAGAAATTCTATCTAAATCGGGATGTTGCTGGATCTATAAATTTACAGACGATCATTAATCATTGGTCAATCTTATACTCATTGGCCTACCTTCGATTGTTTAAAGTCTAGTGCCCCACTGAATCTACGAGTGATACTGAACATACGAGTATATGGCCAGGAAGCAGTAGACTCAAGATCAAAGTGCGCTGTTCTGGGGGTGTATAGCCTGCCATAGGCCTGCACTAGTTTGTAAAAGAGCTGAGTCTTTAAGAAGTCTACTGAGAAATATGTATATACTCTTAATAACTATCTGTATTTTCCATCTTTATACAACTTCAAAAAGCCCTTACAAAAAAAATTTTAAATATCTTCACCGTTGTGTTACATTTATCTCAGAGAATTCTTTGGCAATCAGATTAAACGTCAAATGTCAAATATCGTTCATATTTAGTATCGCTGAATCATTGCACTTTGCTTGTCACACATTTCGAAAGATAAACCAAAAAAATTCGATGCATTTCTCTTGCGCTGAGTGCTGTGATGTGTGTAAATATATGTATATTTGTGTATGTGTGTGCACCGAATGCAGCAGAGTGAATGACGTTTTTGAGTGCTGAGACCACCTTGATCGTCGAGCTTGTCATCCGCGATACCACCAACTGCGAGATTGTAAGCAACAACGATCTACATAAATACATATTTACACATTTACTTTTATGAATACAAACTCCAATAATTGAAAGAATTTTTCTGATGCCGCTAAAGTTAAGCACCTGCTGCAACATTAAAAACAAAACTGCGGCATTAAAATGCAACCGACGCTGAAGTTAAGAGCGGTTAAAATTGCAGCCATATCTACTGAATGATATTAAACGCCGATAAACGATGGAGTAAAGGATAACATTTGAGAAGGATATGTATAGAATGTATGTTTGTATATATAGTAAAATATATATTTGTCTTTATTTGCCTTAATTATTTGCCGCTTAAGCGACGCGCGGGAGACCTGCAGCCTGGCTAAACTCCTACCCGAGTAGGATAAATGCAGATGCGCCCAATGAGGGCCCGGGCATGCGTAAAGTCACCTGGCGACTCCCATCACCTCTTCGCATGCCCCCTAAACCCCACTCAACTAACGCCCCTCTCCCACTGGAGCAAACCAGTTGGAGTGGCAAACTTCCTGAGTCTCAATTTAGTTGACCTAGACGATCGTTGCCCCGTAAGGGACAAGCCGATCTAAGCAGGGCTAAGTAAGGCGCTATAACAACAAAAGACCCTCCTATTCTTTTACCAACAACGGAGAGTACCCTTTCTTTTGGATATAGAACTTTCGAATCCATCCGCCCGACGTGGCCTACAAAGCGTAACCTCTTTGGTATCAAACTACTCGGGGAGGTCCATTCCTATTTTAACTGACGGTGTTGCGCAACGCTGTTGTGTTATTATTTCACCTGATAGTACCAAGAAACGATCTACTGGTCGGCGCAGTATTCAAAAAAGTTTTTTCCTAGTAGCGGTCGTCCATCGACAGGCAGTCAATGACAAACCTACGAAGGTATTTCTGTCATAAAAACCCTTCTACAAAAACCATCTGCCATTCTGAATAAGTGTTAAACTATACAGCGTTTCAATTGTGTAATAACTTCAAGACCTACGCCAGAATCTAGAGGAACAGATCTGCTAAACACGACAAAAATTGGAGCACCGAGTTCGGTCGTCGCAATTCCTTGCAGCTTAAAGGGTATTTAAAATCGACAAATAGTCAATTGTCTTCTCGCGGACCCTCCTCAATATTTGATGCGTTTATTGAGATTGGCACAGAAGAGAAACGACTGGCGTGCTTTGTTCAACTCGGCCAAAATCGCTTAGGCGGTTACAGCGCCAAATAAGAAGAAGAAGAAGGACAAACGTGTTAGATGAGCTCTGGCTATCACGGAATGAGTCGCTGCTGCAGTAGAAACTTTTCTCGCTCTTGAAGTCTTCGATCCTATTCCTATAGTTCAGCATTTGAATTTCCTGTATTTTTGATAGTTTTTTCGACCCAGAAATAATTTATTGAGCTTGCGGTCATGAGCCCTTCCCATAACAGTTTTTGGATATAAACCGTCTCAATTTCAATAAAAATGTTTAATTAAACTATAGACTATAATTTTTATTTTCAAATAACTATCTTATTTTAATGCCCATCAATTATATAAAGTATTTATAACCACTTAATTGGAGCACATTACGCCTTATTCCTGAACTCCATCCTGCGCCATCATATGGATAGCAACGCCTCCACAAATTTTTGTTGTAAAAATGAACTTACTCAGCTGAAATAGAAATTTCGCACATAATACGATCTCAACTGAGTTTGCTTGTATTTTACGACTTATCAAGACAACGGTTTTGTAGCCAAATCATTGACTTTATGTTCGTCTAAAAACTAATAAAAAAAAAACAAATTGCAAAAAGAAAACTGCCTTAAAAATTACCAAGCAATAAGTGTGAGTGGTTGACATAAAATGCCTTTTAGATGGCAAAGCGCGCCGATGACGAACAAAAGCAAACTGCGGGAGGTGTAAAATACGAGTATTTATTTAGAGGCCGGTATGTCTGAGTTTTAGTATTTACGCTTAATGGCGAGCGGGCAAGCAAGCAAGTGACTGTTACCATCCATGCCTACACGCAGCACTCAAATAAATACTACTAGCTGCGTTGTAGCGACGGACATTAAAAAGTATTGTTCGTATTGCTGTCTGTTTGTCTGTCTGTCAGTTTGCTCCACATCCTTTATATAATGGCTAATTTTCGCACTTCGACGACGACGACGACGACGACGAATGCGCTGGCACTTTTCGCTGACTGTAAATTAAAGTGCTTTGTATGAAATTTGTGTCTATGATTTTATTGTTGGCCATAACAAGTGCATTTAGAGGTGACATTTGATAGGCGGTCGCATGTCTTGTAAGAACAGCCACTTACGATATGCACTACATACATCTGCATGTATAGCGTATCCTGTAGGGAACTCATATTAAGAATATGACATCCATACATATATTTAAGACTCGTTCAAACCCTCTTGGAACAAAAACCGGCTGGTTCATTAAGAGAGAGTTTAGAGAGGAAAATTTGTATCTGGAGTAGTTTCTAACTTAAAATGCAAATCTGCTGAAAAGATTAGAAATGCTTGACTTCTACATGTTGTTCAGAAGATCCTGTGATTTGTTCAGAAACTTTAAAAATATACTTTTTTTATTTGTTGCTTTACATCGCATCTTTTGTGTAAGTGTAAGTAATGCCCGCCCATTTAAGCCGTACTTAGAAAACGGCCCGACGAGACTGAGATCTCTTAATCAAACCAAACTTAATAGCCTACTGCGCTGCCTTGCGAAGTTCCGCCCAAAATTTCCGTTTTTTGTTTCATTTAATATTTAATAGATTGGCGCTTACACATATGTACATATGTTAGTGTTTGGCCGAGCTTCTCCTCCGATTTGTGGCGTGTGCCTTGATGTTGTCACACAAAGTGGGAGGACCTACTGTTTTACGCCGACTTCGAACGGTGATTATATTTTTATGTGAAGCTGTTTTTCAAGGCAGAAATACACTCGGAGGTTCGCCATTGCCTGCCGAGGGGCGACCGCTGTTCAGAAAAATACCTTTTTTCTATATTTTTTTTGCTATGTTGCTTTGACAAGGGATTGTAAGCCCAGACCCCGCGGAAAGGAATTGAGGTATATTCGGCAGTAAGTATCTAAAGATTTTTTAGCTGATTTTTATTGTTGCATCTAGCCTTTGATCCTGGCTTCTATTGAATCTGTTAGTTTTCCATGCTCTATATCTACTGTAAGGCCCCACTCATTTTCATTTAGGGAATTTTGGCCCTCTCTCATAAAGTTTAAGAGAGCCTTCTTTAGTGGTATGCACCTTAACTATGTACATAAGTCTAAGACAAGGGTGGGCTAATGGGCATGGCACCCGTTATGGAGATGCAAAATGTAGTCTGGTAAGCGATTCTCTCTCTGTGTTGATTATTACGCTTGGCCTGATTATTATGACGTATCGCGGCTGCACCTTCATAACGATAGAGTGATTTTGATATAAGCTTTTCCAATGCAGAAATTAACTTGGTGGTTTGCCATTGTCTGCCGAAGAGCGACCGCTCTTAGAAACAAAAACAATTTATATTTTTAAACACCAGGAATCGCTTTCTACTCTTCGTGATAATTATGATGGTTTTATTAGCCGGGTTGATCTTTCGACTTCGCGTGTTACTCCATCGTGATGGGCGTCATTATGATTGGAGTGAGAAGATCCTGTCCTTTCTGGAAGAGAACCGGCCATATGCCGTTCACCACTGGGGATATGTACTATTCAAGCGAAGCTATTGTCAATCAAGCAGAAAATAAAGTATGTCTGCAGTCTATCAGTCCTCCACAGTAGATCTTCCACTGCTTTTAGGAGTGAGATTTATAAGAATTTAGCTGTCTCTGAAGTTTCTCTGAAGTTCGTAGCATTCCACGGCAAAAATTTGTCTTTTCAGAGTTCCTTGACGCTCCAAAATGTTATACTTCTGGGACCAGAATCCTATCCGAAGTCTTATCGGGAGTCAAATGACAGAAAAAGATGGGAAAGTTAACTGAGGATACGTTTACATGGACCCTCATTCCACAACGCTTCGATGAATCTGAAGACAATGAATGCGCTTGACAACACTTGGCATGAAAACGGACAAAATTTAGCAAAGTTTATTTCCTAAAGGGCATCAGCTGCCATGAAGTAGTAAGTAAGTGAGTAAGTATGTGTGTATTCAAATTCATTTGCGTCTAATTAGTGCCACATGTGGGTGTAACGCTCTAGCTTTGCTACAAAACATTTGATTTACGTCTGCGACATAGTGCTTCAAGGCCTAAGTGCCACTTGCAACAGCAGGCGGGCGGGTGGTCGTTCGGTTGGACGGACGGACGGACGGGCGGACGGAAGGCAAGCAAGTATGGCGCATTAAAAGTTATTATTAAAGTTTATAGTTGTTAGCAATTTTTTTGTAAGCACCCACACACACACACACACGCACTTGATTGCGTACACGCACTCGAATTTTTTGCGCGCCACTCAAACGCCTGATTGTAAGTGCGAACTATGCAAGCCAGCATGTATGGCATAAGTAGTAGTAGTAAAATTTTATGGCATCCTTGGAATTTCGCCTAAATAATGTGTCGCAGCATGTGTAGACTTCCAGTTCGGCCGCCACAGCTGGATATGACATTTGTGGCATGTAATGTTGGTGATAAGCAAAATGATTAATGCTGAAATGTATTTTGTGAACTGAATTCCGTCGATGATGGAATATTTACGAGAATTTCAAGTTATGTATTTTACTTACATACATATGTATGTATGTACATGCATAAATAGATGCTGTTAGGTGATGGCATATCTCGTAAGTTGCTTGTTATCTTTATTGCCCTAATGTTTTGAGTTTTGAGTTTATTGTTGTTTGCTGTTGGCGACACGCACTTTTGCCTGTTTTTCGTACTTTGCGTTTGGGAGAGACAAAATTTAATTTGAAAACTAATAAGTGACTGGGTGTAGTATGCAGTAAGGTAAAGGTGTTTTTTATGACTTGACATAAACGAAGACACTTTTTAATTTTGGTCTTAAAAGTATGTATGTATGTATTGTGAAATATTGTTGGTGTTAGTTGACTGAGGCGAAATCGCTGCAAAGCAACAGATGTGTTGAGAAAAACCTTTTCATCCACAAATATCTTATCGAAAATTAAAAAATAACTCTGATATATATGTATTATTATAAAGGCATTAACTAAAAATCATTACTGTAAAGTAAATAGGTTCTAATATAGCCATATAAAAGAGACTTTAATACTTTTACAGTACGCCCTCGGTAAAATCAACCGCTAAAATTTGGAGTTGTTGCGTTGTTTGAAGTTTTTGCTATAGCTAAGCCACAAAATAATTGAGAATTAAAGAGGAAGAGGTAAAACACAGACTATGAAAAAATTAAAATTCCCGAAAACTGGAAAATTGAAAAAAAATTAATAACTCCTCACACTCCTCACTACAATAAAATCAAACGCATTGAATTCAGAATTTCAATATGGTATATATATTCATGAAAATCTAACATTAAACTGTTATAAAATTTTTAGTGTAAATGGACGAATTTCAGCAGAAAAACTAATTTCTGAACAATAAGTGGGGATATACATAACTTATCCATGTATGATTAATAAGTTGATGCACAAAAATTGCATGCTGTTTAAACGTATGAGTTTTAATGCAAAATCTCCTAAATAGTTGCTAACTTTTTGGCCCCAACAATCCAATAAACCGCAACTAATATACTAACAGGGCAATTTTGGCTAATATAGTAAAAAGTGCTTCGTAAGACAAATGATGGCAAGATATTTCAAAAGACTTGTTATTTTATTCAATTTGTAGGAACTTATTTTTTCCTCTTTTGATTAATTTGGTTTTTTGTTAGCTTAATTTACTACTAGTTTTTAAATTTTATTGTTCTAAAAAGAAAAAAATGTAATTTCATTTAATTTTATTAATTTCTTTCTTTTTTTAATTTAATTTGGTTTTCTTTTGTTAATTTCATTATTTTAAAAATTGTGTATTTAATTTTTTTAAAAGGAAAAATATATTTGTTTTAATTCATTTAACTTCTAGGGACTTTTTTAGTTTTTTTTAGTTTTTTCTTTTTTTCGTTTGATTTTAAATTAATTTTGTTGTTTAAAAAAGGAAAACAAATATTTTCATTTAATCTTATTTTACTTATTTATTTAGTTGGGTTTCTTTTTTCAATTTAATTTTCTCTTAGCTTGTATATTTTACTGATTTTAAAGAAAAATATATTTGTTTTATTTCATTTGATTTTTAGGATTTCATTTAACTTTTTAAATTTAATTTTTAATGTCTTTTAAAAATTTAATTTTCCTTAAATTAAAGATTTTTTTCAAAAATAAATATACTTTTTCATTTAAATTTTATTTAATTGTTAAGTACTACTATCTTCTTTTCTGATCAACTTCATTTCTTTTTCTAATTTAATTTTTATATTTAATTGTTTGAAAAATATATAATTTTTGATTTCAATATCTAAAAATATTTTTATTTATTTTTGTTTGATTTTCATTTTATATGTTTATACATATGTTTATTTTTTAATTAGTTTTTAATTTATTAGTTTTTATATTTTAATGTTTAAAAAATATATACTCTTTTATTTCAATTTCTAAACTTATTTTTATTTATTTATGTTTACTTTTCATTTTATATGTTTATATGTTTATTTTTTAATTATTATTTTTTTATTTGTTAGTTTTTATTATGTATATTTTTTTTAATAATTTTCAAAGAACTTATTGTTGAAAGGCGAACAGCAGGCCGTTAAGACCTCCTCGTTAGGAAATCTTTCAATTAGACTTTCGAAAGACAGTAAAGAGCTTTCAAGATATTTGCCAGAATTGACAATGAGGTTACCAAAATAATTCTTTATTAACGAAATAGAACTTTTACAGTTGAAATTTGCCTTTTACACCTTGAGAAAAACAAGAAAAATGTACAATGAAAGGAAATGTCAAATAATCAAGACTCGAAAGTCGGGGCTCTAAACAAATGAATGAATTTTTTCGATTAAAAAGAGGTAAAAAATGCTCATATTTTGGACTTTTTTAAAGCATTTGTTTATGCGTTTTTGAGGTTAAGTTTGAATGTGACGAATGTTTTAAAATAAACCGACTACATTTTTTGGATCTTTAGTTAGAATATTATTACTAACATATGGGCAAGATTTCTTAATCATAACATATTCATCGGTCCCCATTTTATGGCATTTTAAAGCATTTTAGGTTAGCAGGTTAGGTTTGTATGGGAGGTATGCTCTAAAATAAACCAAATACGCCTAATGTTTGGGGGTTCACCACATATTATAGTTGATATTGAAAACATATTTACAAAATTTCACAGTCACATATTCATCAGTGCGCTTTTTATGGGATTTTTAAGGAGTTTTTGAGGTTAGGTTTGTATTATGGGAGATATGCTTTAAAATAAATCGATCACGCCAATTTTTCGTTGTTTTCTTGGTTTATGTCCATAAATGTTGCATGCGGAAAATTGAGGTTCTACGCTAACTCCTAATTTTTTCACATAAATGTATGGGGCTGTACCACTGTGCGATGGGTGAATCGTCCTGGTGAAGATGCTTTAACCTGTCAGATCTATCGCTTTATATTATATTACAAACATTGGAATAAAGTTATAATATCCAACAAAGTCTCCATTAAAAAAATACAAGAAATTATGGAAGGAAAGTTGCCTTTACTGAGGCGCAATTTTTTTGTTTAAGTTGCAATTACGCAGTCTTTAATGGTAAATATTTGGATGTTGCTCTAATTGGGGCATTGCTTATAATGAGTATTTAGTTTTACTGAGGGCGTACTGCAGATATCTGCCAATTTTACGGGAAATCGACGTAAGCTAAGAAATTTTCTTAAAACATTGTTAGATCGAGTTAATCATCTCTTCGGTTTTAATTTCCTCTTTCAACTTTTAGGAAAAGAAAAAAAGGAACAGTCCAGCGCCTTCGTCTTGGTCTGCAGGCTGTATCGGAGATACACCCGCTAAATTTAAACGTAGAATACGTGGTATGGTTAAGAGCATATCCAAGTCAAAAACGAAAGCACAAACTAAGAAAAAAATATCGATAACAAAAGCGATAATAAAATCGATAACAAAATCGATAAAAATATCGATAACAAAATCGTTAACTAAATCGATTACAAAATCGATAAAAAATCGATTACAAAATCTATCGAAAAATCGATTACAAAATCGATTCCAAAGTCAATAACAAAATTGATAATAAAATCTATCAAAAAATCCATTACAAAATCGGTAATAAATTCGATAAAAAAATCGATAAAACTATCGATAACAAAAGCGATGGCAATATCGATAGCAAAATCGGTAAAAAACCGATAAAAATACCGACAACAAAAGCGATAACAATATCTATAGAAAAATCGATAAAAATATTGATGACAAAAGCGACAAAAATATCGATAACAAAAGCGATAACAATATCGATAGCAAAATTGTTAAAACAATCAAGAAAAATATCGATAACAATACCGATAAATAATCAATAATAAAATCAATAACAGAATCGATTACAAAATCGATAAAAATATCGATCATTATATCGATAAGTTCCGAAAATATCGATAGCAAAATCAATAACAACATCGATACAAATTTCGATAACAAAATCGGTGAAAATATCGGTAACAAAACCGATAAAAATATCGATGGCAAAATCGATTAAAATATCGGCAACAAAATCGATAAAAATATCGATAACAAAACCAAACAGATCCACATTAACTGAAACTTTCATATGTACGTATATATGCATTTACATATGTACATACGCTGCGATCAAAAGCCGCAATACATACGCATACATACTTTTTGTCTCCTTCCCACACTTCCAACATATGCACGTGTTTGCAAAATGATGACGAGGTGATTTTGTATGGAAAATCATTTATGCCCATATATTTGAATAAAATAAACATATATAGAAGATATCAACCAATACTTCCCATATACCAAACGAAAGGAAAACTCTTGATTTTTTGATTAAAGAAATTGCAAATTTTTTCAAAAATTTTTTGCCTTAAAATGCTCAATATTTGTTAAATTTATGTAAAATTTGTACCCGATAATATTTCTACTGCTCCAAAGAACCTATATCCCGAAAATGAAAGTTATATATGCCAACAATAAGTTGCTAGAGCACTTTAAAGGCTCAAAATTGACTCCAAAATAAGGCAATGTTTACCGTTGTTTTTACGACAGAAACCGAATTGGTTATTTACAAAAATGAATCTGTCGACAGGTTTGGAGTTTTATCTTTGAAACGCCACACTTTTTTTTGAAATCGCTTTATTAGTTCTCGTGCAATAAGCATTTTTGTGAAGCTCTAAAAATTACAACTACAACATTTGAACATAGCCCCCATACCTTAAGGTAAGACGTATTCTACGTCAAAAATTAGCACATTGCTACTTTTTTGAGTGCCACTTAATACAGAACTATTATAAATCAGCAACTTAAACAAAACACTTAAACGTAACAAAAAGTTTCGCAACTTACAAAGAATGAAAGTTCTAACAGCTTTCAGCCAAAAATCATTACTTATTCCAACAAATGTTAATGCGCCAAACAAAGTGCAAAATATCAGCTCAGCGCAAGAATAAAAACAATAACAAATAAGTTTACTTTTCACTGCTAACTCCCACCACCGCAACGAAACGCAACGCCCCAACAGCTAGCTTGCAACCAATTAATACGCCGCTGTAACTACGTAAGCTCAGCTGAAACGTAAACGTGGTAATTACGCCACTTTTTACACACTTATTCTCAGCGATGCTCTCGATTTTAAGTAGTTGGTTGGTTGAATGAAAAAGTTACCCTTTAGGTGTACACCACATTCAAGCCACTTGCCAACTTTCTTGTTGCTAAATATGTAGCGGCAAAGGTGCACAGTAAGCAGCCATTATCGTAACTTGACCCACATTAAATGTATACTTTTACAGTTTTCCCTAATTGTTATGCGTCGGCGGCAAAAACATAGCGTACTGCTTGTAGCAAAAATAATAAGCAACTTTTTTATGAGAATAAGTAGCGGTGGCTGTAAGCATAAAAAACTTGGGTCGAGACCAGGTAAAGGCTTGAAATGAAGCTCGCTAGCCATAAGAAAGGAAAAAGGTAGTAGTTAGTACTCTCTTGTACTTGGAGAGAATTTGAAATGTAGCGACTATGTATGTAGAAGACAATGTGCGGTCATAATTTTTCGCTCATTAAATTGGCTATGCAAATTTCGTATATATTAATATTATATAAGTAACAGTTAGATGGCAGAGTGGGAGGGAAATAAACAACAAAGTGCAACACGAAAATAAATATTAAAAAAGTATGTACTTTCGGAGCACATTTTACTTAAAAAGTATTTGCTTTGTGTTAGCTAAACACACTGCCGTCTTTTTAAGAGCTTATAAAGAAAAGTGTTATACGAAAAAGTTGAGTGATGTGCGCCTGTTTTTTTTAATTTTAAATGCAACAGCAATTTCATAAATTTTTATGAAATGTAATTTTTTGCTTACATCTAGAGCAAGGGTTGCGCAAAAGTGTGAGAAATTAATGGAGCTCATTTACGATTTTTCCAAGCTTGTAATTATTCATGTTAGAAATTTGCAGTCGTGGTCGCATTACCGGAAACGTGTTTAAAAATATGCTCATAATATTTTCAGATTTCTTATTTTATTTTTTATATTCGTGACGTGGGTCTTACAAGACTAGGCTATTATATAAAGATGAAATATCCAGTAATCGTGGGTTTTCAAGGTTGGTCCAGGGTTGGCGATATGGCAGTGGATAACTAGCACATAACGAGGAGAATAAGAATTAACAGGGTGCGATGTCAGCACGCCAACAACGAAACATGTTTGAGCAATAGTTGCGATTATTATCCTTGGTAATTTATTCGAACTATTTAATGTTGGGAGTTTGCAAAAAAAACCTACTCGAGCTCTGGAAGTGAAGGTAGAAATAACCATAGAGAAAACTCAGCAAAGAACTGGTAAGTATCCAAAAAGACAAAAAGCCATCCATGCCAGAGGAGAGTTAAAGTTATTAGCTTTGACATTGCAGTAACACCTTTTATTTATACAGAGAATCTTAATGAGTCTGAGGAAATGGGATTCGAATAAGTTTAATGACAACCTGGGGTTGAGAGTAGATCATTCTGGAATGAGATATAACCAGATTCCGTAGTAGATCAGTTAATGTAATGAATTACTTATTTGTACATATTATGACAGTTATACTGTAAGTAAAATGTTATTTATCAAGAGTGTGCCTTCGTGGAACAATAATGCTAGGAAGTCTAGAACCAAAGTTGACAAACTCTTTTACCGGGACAAATTAGCTAGGAATTGGTCAGAATACACACAAAATCATCTTAACTTTATATAAGAAAAATAAAAACGAATCAAGGTGGATGAGCTTTATAAGCTTCTGTGGAAGCATAGCAGGTTATCCCAACATTGAAAGAATGGTAGATGCTCACTTCTGGAGATCTATCATATATTGCCGTATTCCGAAACTTAACAGATTGGCGGGAAGTACTACTCATTACTACCGATTGGTAATACCGCACGTGCTGTAAACAGTTCGCTCGCTGTATGGGTAAATAGCACGCTCAATACCAGAAATGAAGGAACGCAAGCCTACACAAAAAGCAGGGTTGAAGCCGGGGTAAATAGATTTTTTTTTTGATGGCCTGCTTCAGAAGCGAACGAATACTAGTTTAACCTGCCAGGCTACATTATTAATATGAGTTATATCAAGGGAAAAGCTTAAATGCATCCTCTGCGATAGGATCAAAGATCACAAATTATGATTCATAGAAGGAAAGTTGGGTTGATATAACTAGACAGCGAGTTTTAAAGATCCTCACCAAGTTATGATGGCTGACATGAGTATGCATAACTGGTTGAGAACTTGTGCAACGGCATTATTGAAAGTTCTTTTAGAACTCACCCCACTTATTGATGATATATGTGCAGACTCAGGCGAAGAGAGATCTCATAAGTATGACTGGTACAAAAATCAGGCTAGAAGTAGTAGGAATATTGAACATTCCAACGAAGCCATGCATCCAAATTTAATTTTTACAAAGTCGCCTTAGACTTCACTTAGTCATAACAAGAATTGGGCAAGTAAAGTAGAAAGATATCGAAGAAGTTGGTATACTGATGGTTCGTTAACTGAAAAAGGTCCTGGAATAAGAGTATTTGCCCGAGCTTAAAATATCATAGTTTTTCTTTCGGAATATACGTTATTGGCATACAGCATACAGTAGTCGCTTACTAAAGCCCTCAGATCTCATCAGGTAACATCTAAACTTGTGATGGCATGCTTAATTAAGCTAAACGCTCATGGTTAGACCAATCGTCTTTGGTTTCTTGGCACTCTAAAAATATTTGTATTGAAGGGAATGATATTGAAGGAGCACTAAATGCTTTCATCTCCCAGATATGTTCTACAACATAAAGGAACTCGATACAATGGCTAATCGAGGACATTGTAAGCTAAAATTTGAATTTGACTAAACTGGGGGTTTGCTCTCATGATCGATACAAATTCTGATGGACAGATATGGAAACTGCCTGAGTCATATTGTGTCCCACACAGATGCACAAAAATAAAAAGTGTTAAGTCCAAAGATTAAGACTCAGTACTACGCGGGTATTACGATCCCATTCGTTTTTTCTAAAGTGGAGCTAAATGATTGAGAGATGGACTAATGGACTATTACTGTTAATTTCTTTCTTTGTAAATGCTTTGAGGCTGCTATAAAAACTTACCAGTTACAATGTTCTATACCGCTGATAAGCCGGTAAAGATTTCTTCATCGTAGGAGCTCATTTTGTGAAGGCCTAATTTTACGAGAGTTGAACGAAAAATTTACTGGACACGCACTGCAGACCCTGAATATTTTTTAACGCGAATAAGTAACAGGAGCTCTCCCCACTTTAGCTCACTCACAAAACGGCTGTTTGAATGCTGGCCAGAGGGAGCTTGATTTTGAGAAAAACGCATACATATAGCATTTGCGTGGGTATCGGCCTTTAGAAGAAATCAGAGCAGAGTTAGATGCAGAAACAGAATTTAATAGCAATCGATATTCTTGGAGCTAATTATCGAATGTTTGGATTTGCTTTCAATGATAAAGCGTAAATATTGCGCATAGACATTTTCTAGTGCTTGGCCGAGCTTCTCCTCTAATTTGTGGTTTGCGCCTTGTTATCACACAAACCAAAGGACCGCCTCCGTGGATGGCAAGTGATTTTAATGAGAAGCTTTTTTACTTTCGCTTACATTTAAACGTTTTCTTAGAGAAACGGAGCTATGTACAAAGCAAAAAGCTATTAAAGAAAACTAAGTGAAAACTTGATTTCACTAATAGTATGAACGCAACTGTATTTAATAGCGCAGGGAAGTTGAATACATAAGCACATCCCGACTTAGCGCTTAAGGTTGACCTCATTGCGTTGAAATATTTGCGCATTAATTTTCCCAGCATCTACACTCACTATGTAGATATACATGAGTATGTATGTATGTATGTATATATTCGCTCACAACAAACCTTTGCATATTCATTGCATTTGTGAGATAAATTCTTAAGCGTGTCATACCCCATCAGCGACGTTATCACCAACTTAATAATCATAACCCACATCTGTTTCTGTATCTAATGTGTCCTGACAAGTTGCAAGTGGGGCATGAAATGACAAGAGCAATAATAACAGAAACAAGAACGACAACAACGTACATACATAGCTTAAATATTTATACGTACCATCAACCTTCATTTGGGTTGAACAAAGCACACAAAAAAATAAAAAAATAAAAATAAATGACAAGCGTCCAGTAAGGGACTCAGAGACAAGCTGTCTGCATAGCTGGATGGTTTGTTGAAATTCGCAAAGAATATTATGTGTACTTACACATGTATGTATATACATATGTACTAGTGCATGCATATGCACCTAAATGTGAATATATGTATGTAGGTATGACACACTTGCAACACGAGCGAAGATGCGAAACAACCAAGCGTTGAAATCGACACCTCTGGTTGATGCAAATAAAAAAATAAAATAAAAAATATGTAAATAAAAAGTAAATGAGAAGATCAAAGAAAAAGGGTAGGTAACCTGTAAAGGTAAAAAATACAATTTTCAAGTTTACCCAACTTATTTTGGGTCAACTTAGCTTAACGTTCGTTCAGTTGCGTGTGAGATATGCTACAAAAATACATTCGGGACACAACCTTTGCGTTTGAATAAATGATCTGTCAGATGTCAACAAAACGAAATATCCTTTTAGATGCCATGAATAAGGGGGGGTAAAATGTCCCCAAAGGTACACACTTACATATTTATGTATATACCTTTATGTATAGCCTTGCAGATATACCCTTGTATCTCTAATACTGGATTTTCATCAGGCAAGGAAAATACAAAAATTTTAATGACAAAATTGCGCATTAAATAAAACCGTTTGAATAAAATAGTCGGTAAATCTATTTACACAAAGAAATTTCTTAAATGGAGCTCATTTTTGTATTATCAACGCCAGCATAGTTATATGCGCCTTTTTTAAATTTTTTTTTTTTGAAGAATAGCTCATAGTTATTTGAATCACGAACCAAGTGCCTAAGCATCCGTTACAACAGTAGCAATTCCATCCTCTTCGTGAACCGCACTTTGCAAATCATTTGCTTAACCAACCAATGCAAAACGCGCTGGCGCAGCCAAGTGAAATATCAACAAGAAACCCAAGCAATTTATGTGAAAGGCACAATCAACGGACAGAAAAAAGAATGAACTTCAAACCTCAAATTCTCTGGAGAAATACATTTGCAATTGCACGTGTGAGGATGATTGCAATGACAGTTGGTAAGAAAAGTTTTCGAATATAAGAAATAAGACAGATATACTACAAGGCAAAGAGCAACATACTTACACTCAAGAGACGCTGCAAGTATAGCGCAGCATAAACAGACGGCAGCGTTGATCCGGATCAACTCGGGAATTAACTGCAGTTGATCCGGATTAAGTCCGAGTTAATCCGGATCAACGCTGCCGTCTGTTTAAGCTTTTGCAAAGATGACAAGGCTTATGCTTGGAACCGTCTTTTTTCAGTTCTTAGTAACAAAGAATAATCTCTACTGTTTAAATCTGTACTATAGGGAGGGTGGTTTGTTGTTTCGAAGCAGGGTTGCTACCTTATTATCGATTACCATAGCGCCCTTTTTTATCCAAAAAATAGTATGAAAAACTGGTATTCGAGATTTGAGTCGTCAAGTAGTGCTAATTTAAAAAAAAAAACTTCGTCGACTCTCCTCATTCCACAAACTTTTTGGCCTCGTCTTATATGATCACGAAAATTACGAAGAATTCCTAATGGAGTCTTGTACCCTGATTCTGAGTTCGAAAAGTGCGACGTAGAACGGCAGGAAACCTCTTCCTATACTAAAATTATATGACCGGCATCGGTCCGACTTAGAGTCATCCACAGCCATCTCCGTTCCTATTAAAGCAAATTGATATTTAGCAGAAAAAGGGAAAACCGCCTGCTATTTATTGCTCTGTGCTCATCCAGATTATCAGAGACGTACCTGCGTAGGACGTTTTCTCTATGTTTCGCTCGTGCCACCTGTTAGAAGGTTTACCTTTGTAGGTGTTTCCTCCTGATCCTAGACCATATTTCACAGTGATTCCAGTAGAGCTGTGAGTAATCCACAATGCAGGTAATGTCTGGTAAGAATTCCAGACACTATGCGGATGTCTACCCTGAGATTAAGTATAGAATTTGTGAGTTGGGCAACAATAGCAGGCCAAGGTGTTATGGAATTATAACAGGTTGATTCCACTTGCCATTTTTTCATTGACAATTTCTTTGACAGAGATATTAACCCATATGCTTAATAGATCGGCGGCGTTGAGTAACTTCTTTTGAAGACAGCGGCATTTTCCCAGCGATTTATGACACCTGACTATCAGTGACAAAGGAGAGCCAGCCATTAATTCCGGCTGAAACACTTTCATTGATCCATTCCTACATTAATGAAAGTCGGTTCATGAACTTGGGGTTGGTGGTGCGAGTGGGTAGTGTGTAGTAAATTCCTAACAACTCTGTGAGGTCTTTAAATATTTTGCAATGACAGCTATGTGATAGCTGTGAATTATGTAATTTTTCTTACATACAGATCCACTGGAAGAAATTTTAGTAGTGCGCTTTGGGGTCAGGTATCTTCGTTGTTCACGTTGTCAGTAGATAAGTCGGCCGTTGAACTTTTGTACGCACGTTTTACTGACGAGTATTTTGCCTTGAGGGCATCCCACCGAACTAAGTACAACTCCGTGGAAAATAATTGGGTTTATCGCCGCAGTATCCGGATCCTAATTTTCGCCAATAGCTTTGATGGAGGAGTACATGTACACACGTTTCAGCTTTGCAGACTCTTTCAGTGGCGTTAGGAGGCGAATTTAATTTCCTATAAAAGCTTAAATATATAGCTTGCTCAGTCCTCTCTAAACTTAAACCATTTAAAGTGATATTCCCGATGACCGGACAACGATGCTTCTTGAAAAATCCTCTCAAATTATATGGAATTTACTCTCCAAACCATGAACGATCCACCAGCGTGAGAGCTTTTATACCTGGGATCCTATCCGAAACCCACAGGTATCAAGTTTGGAACCCAGAATAGGCAGTAATTAATAAAGTGACGTATTTCAGGTGGTTACTTGCTAACAATAAAACTAACAGTGCTTCTGTTTTTTTCTTTTAACTGCATGGTTTCTCCAGAGCTGCAAATTGTGGAAGACAAGCATAAAAGAGTAACCGGTTTAGATGGCAACGAACAAATGGAAAATGGCACTTAGGTCTCTTGGTAAATTGAAACGACTTGTAGAGCTAGAAATGATAGTAGCGATAGAACGTAACTAGTGTTGTTGTGTAGTAACAGTAATGGTCGATAATTGTATACAAGTTTACGAACTCAACGCTCCGGAGACAAAGAGGAACGAGCAGAGCTTAACAGCTGCCACTAATAAAAATCTCCATAATCGCCTAGCCATTATTATATTTAGCTAGTGTGAGTCAACACTTCTCAACTGGTTCATGAGTCCATGAGAAGATAAATATGTACACACATAAAGAATCCTTGACCTAAATATATATTTGAAAACAAAAAGGCACACATTTGCAAACAATAACCTCTCACATGTGCACTTAATTTTCGCAAGCACTGTCAATGTGTCACTAAATACACACAATGTATGTACATACATCCATTTTCATTGCAGCGGCCTATACACGCTTTTACGTACTACTTATTGTCGCTTGGTTTGTCGCCCTTTTGTTTTTATTGCTGCGCGTCCTCGTCGTTTTCATACATTTCCAAATACATTTCGAGTAATTAATCTGAAAACCACACGTGAATTTCGATATCCCGGGTGATGAAGTGCACGCAGCGCATAACAACGGGTTGCTAGATTGAGTGTGATTGTTGTTGTTATTGTTGGTGTCGGCCGACATTGTCGGACGGACGAACAGCCAGCCGGTCAACAGGGCACAAATGTGATGCGACGGGGGGACACAGACGCAAAAACCAACACTTACGCACATAAACACACAGGCACACATCCATACATACATGGAAACGCATACATTCGCATGGTTAGTTTGGCACAAACGCAGCAATGTCACTGGCACATTTGCCACACGGCTGCATGCGTACGCCGTAACGCCGTACACGCGCATTCAGTTGGAGGTTTTCGGCTGTTGCCTTAGTTGTTTTTATTGTTGTTGTTAATGCTTTCCTTTCGCTTGCCTTGTTTTAGTGAATTTGCGCGCTGTGCCTTCAATAAACCACCAAGCTCAGTATGCTGTTGTTGTTGTTGTTGTTGTTGTTATTCTAAAGCTTGTTGGGTTTTTGTTTGTGGGTTTTGCTTGCCGTTGTAGCTGGGAATTTTCTACTAAAACCACTGCAACACTGCATTGTTGCTGCTGCCGCCGCCGTTGCATATCTCTCGGGATGTGGCAACACGAAGAACCGCAACCCCAGCAAAGCATATCCTTTTACCAGCTGAGGTTGTGCGTATATATTACGTACATACATACATACATTCATTTGTACATATGTATGTATGTACGTTAATATTTTTGTGCCAACATTCACCAGCACATTGTTGCTCGCCAACTATCGCAGTTGGTGCTGCTGCTGCTGCTGCTGCTGGTGTTGCTGATGTTATTCATTCTCCACTTTTTGACTGGGTTGTTCGTTGGTGTTGTTTCACGGCTGACAGTGTCACCGACATTCGTATTGGAATGCATATCGTATGTACAAGAACAACTGCAACAACGAATGCAGAAACAGCAACAGCAATGTGGTTGCACATCAGTGTGGCCGCAGCATGTCACCAACAGCAGCAGCCGTGGCTACGTCGTTGTTGTTCAGCGGACTTATCAAAATGTACATACATACCTCAATGTATGCATGTATGTATTAGAGGTTTACGCCGACAGGCTTTGCGGCGGCGGCGTGGTCAACGTCAAAAAGATTCGGCGGCGGCGGCGACGCCGGCGCGTCTGGAAACGCCGGCGCTACTTCTCATAAGGTAGATTTCAAAGAGCCATGAGGCTACTAATCTTATCATTTCAACTCGTCAGCGTTAGGCATTCGCCAAGCCAATTATTCTATTATTATAATTCTATTTATTTCATTATTGAATTAGTTTTAAATTTAAATATTGTTACTTCCTACTTGTATTAAAATGTTGAGTGTCTGGCGCTGATTGATGGGCGAACAGAAGAAGGTCTGAGGTATATACATACATACACACACGGATCTCTATATTCTCTACAGATCCGTATGTACTAGGGCTGTGCGATTAATTGATTACTCAAAATTTTAATTAATCATAAAGTAAATAACTCAATTATTCGATTAATTGGAAATTATGATTACTCAAAAGTTCAGTTGCTCGAGTAATCAAGATTTTTTATTAACCAAAAACAAAAATATTTGAGTAAAATGCTTTATGATTAATCAACATTTCGAGTAAAATGAGTAATCAACATTTCAACTCTTTACATATGTATAAATTAGTTAAAGTTCCTTGATACTTTGAAAACAACGTTTCTGTTTTCAAAAACTAAAACAAAAATTTTTTTTCATACACAGAATGTAAAAAAGAAAATAAGCATTTTCCAAAGCAAACTTTATTACGAGCAAAATTATTATTTTTGAGTAATCATATTTCAAGTAACTCGATTAATCATCGTTTTGAGTAATCAAAATCTTGATTACTCGATTAATTGATTAATCGAATAATTGATTAACCAACTTGCTCGAGTAATCGAGTAATCGCACAGCCCTAGTATGTACTATTTAAATTTAAAGAAAAAAAAAATTGTTTAAAGTTTAGTTATTGGGGTAATTTATGCCGCTCTCAATAAATTTTTGCAATAGTCTTATCAACTCGAACCAGAATGGGACTTTTTGACCCACTGTTGAAAAAAATGGCTTATAGATGGTTAAAACTTCCACTAAAATATGAAGCGCCAAATTTTTCTAAGGAGAACCGAATGTAATGAAAAATAATACTAATGTTTACCATAAAGAGGGAACTTTAACCTGTGTAGAAAACATAGCGATGCGAGGGAGCAAAACCTTCCTGGGGTTTGACCACCACTAAGGAATGCTAACGTAATTTTCACACAGCCACCTAGTACTTGTATACGTATGTGGGACCCCAGAATAAAATAACTTACGAATGTAAATATTAGCAAAAAAGTGTTTGTTTAAAATATTAAAAAAATACATAGAAAAATCAACTTGTGTTTGATTTATCTTCAATAATTGAGGAGTTAGATACAAAGAGGCCGCTTCTATTAAAACTGCTTTCTGAGATATTGGAGCTAAAGTTTTTGATGTGTTATAAGTTTCTTGTTGTTGTAGTAGGTGTATAAAAAAGTAGTATTTTTGTAGTATAGAAAAGAATTGTCTACTGCGGAAAAAATCGTTAGATTACCAGTATTCGACCCTAATTTAACTGTAATAAACGCTGTCGTCAAAAAATATGTTACCTATGTTTTTTCTAAGTTATGCTATTTTTGGAAAAAATAAAGGAGATCATACTCTTGTCCAGTGGCCCAAATTATGCAAAAAAAAAACTAATTTAAAAATGTAATTTTCATTTCGTAAAATTGTGTTTTT
>NW_023458566.1:942612-946427 GCF_013731165.1 Rhagoletis pomonella | reverse complement strand
TAATTTCGGTTTCAGCAGGCTGGTAATCTATTTAATTTGTTTTTTTTTTCAAGTGGTTTGTCAACCAACTGTACATTTGCGGTGGCGAAGGTAGGCGGCGATGACGCTGGTGTCGGTTGTTTTGACGATGGTTGTGATAAAACCAAATTAGTTGTGAAAATAGAAAAAAATTTTACGAGATAAATACAAATTTGAATTCGGAATTTGTTGCCTGACAAATGCTGTTATGTTATAGTAGTTGGTCATCGCGTATGCGGTTGAAAAATGTTCGCCGTATGTATTCGCAGGATTAAATTAGGGCGGGCCGTTTTCATGCTTGCTAAAAGGAAACAAGTATTCCAGATACATATTTTTTTATGTAAAGGTTTGATTTAAATGCTGCGCATAGTAGTATGTTGCAGATATACGGCATACGCCCTCCTGTCTACTTTATAATTAAGTAGGCTGCAGTTAATACGATCCCTGTTTGAAAATTACCAAAGCGTTTAACTGCTTAATTTGTTGATTACACATTTTCCACATTTTGCATTCCTAATGCAGCCCGAATAAACCGTAAAATTGTCGCAAACGCAACTGTACCAAAGGCAGCTCCGACTGATGGGCCTGCTTCTCAAATTAAGTTTACGCATCGTTTTTTGATTGTTTTTTGTTAAAATTCCAATTTCATCTCAGGTACATATTTTCGTAACCAGTAAATGTGTTAGTATATGTGTTGGATGCTTAAACTCATCTCTGTTGCCGCTACACAAATTAAAAATGTTTAGTTAATACTTGACATGATGATGTTGATACCGAAGTGGTGAGGAAACTCTCGGCAGCCGGATGTGCAAGAAAAATATTTCCTATTTTTCAAGCAATGTCTGCGGACTGAGCTGGATTGGACGCATGGATGACAAGGCTTCATTGAAAAGATCATTCGACTCGACTCCCATTGATGGAATGGGAAAACCAAGTACAGAGGGACCTGTCTGCACTTGGGAAGAACAATTGTGGCCAATCCGCAAAGATGAGAGGCTATTGCGAAGCGGTTTTTTGTCTCGGCCCAAACCTACAAACGATTTCAGTGCCAAATAATTAGAAAGAGAAGTCTGCGGAGGTAAAGGTACCATGCAAAAAAAGAATGCGACTTGGAACGGTATGACAACGAGAGCACTCGCAAAGAATCATCCGAGAAATGCCACTTTTTATGTTCGTAAAAATATGTATGTATATATATGGATTTAGAATGAGCTCTTCTTTTTTGCTCGATTATTATGCCATAAAAAGAAACTAACTACTTGAACAGCGCCGAGCCGGGGAGCTGAAAGTTTCTAGACGAGTTCTTTGTCTATTATGCATACGAAGTGTATTGCAATTTAATAGTACAAATGCCATATGATTCCAGGACTAACTAATCTGCAATTGTATCTCTATGGGTGTAAGCTTACCAACAGAATAGGCATTCGGGAAAAGTAAGATCGAGTAGACTACACTTGGTCTGGGAACTCTATAAGATCCGACTGGGTATCTACAAGTTCGAGATAAGAAATAGCTAACAAGATAAGTGGAGGAAATTTTGCGGAACATAAAAAGCAGCCACGAATCTGCACATTTAAGATGCTTGAGATATAAAATCAGCAACTAGGGGACGAGTGTAGTGGAATCACTTTGGATTTCCCTTGTTGTTAATTTCACGACAGTTCTTGATTCATGTAAAACTCTCGGGGAAGGATATGCCAAGGCTGCCCTGTTTCTTCGGTTAAACCACTGGGAAACAGCGCCTGCTGTGGGCGATTAACTCTTTTAAGGAATTCTACTTTGCAGAACTAGGAGTGTCATGTTACTGGTAGACTCTGCCTACGCGAGCTGCGTAAAAAATGGAAAAGTTGCCAAGTAGCAGACCAATTAGCCTGTCTTCTTTCCTTTCGAAGACCTTCGAGAGATTAATTAACTTGTTTTGGCGTCTAAAGTAAAGGCCCTGACTAAAGTCATCAAGGGTCAATCAGTGCTTCAGTATCGCTTGATGTGCGATCGAAAGTGGTTGAGTCACATGTACCTGACCTCCTCTCAATCGCCGCTGATTACTTCCAAATCCGGATTCCACGGAGTAGTGACCTTGCAGGAAAATTTATGGCTGATCAATTGGCTACATGGGTCAATCTTGAACTGATTTCTGCTGACAAAGAGGGTATAGCTACGGTGACTAGATTTCTGTGGACGAAAACCGGGATATTTCTAAAGCATCGAATACGAACAAACAAGTTTGTTTCTAGAATAATAATACATACCATCTTTTAATACCACGGACGGTTTTTTAGCTGGTTAAGCGTCAACTAGCAGTTCTAACTAAAATCCTTACCTGGCACTGTCCATTAGGGCTAGAACTATCTGTGTATGCGGTTATCCGGATATCCTTTCGTACATAGGTGTATACAAATAAAATCCGGATAATGTCCGTTATATTTTGTTATCCGGACATCGGGTTCATATCCGATTTTTATCCGTACACTGTCCATTAGGGCTAGGACTATCTGTGTATGCGGTTATCCGGATATCGTTTCGTACATACGTGTATACAAATAAAATCCGGTTAATTTCCGTTATATTTTATTATCCGGATATCGGGTTCATATCCGGTTTTTATCCGAACATCCATTAATTTTGCTATCCGGTCATTCGGTTAATTACCATTTATTTTTTATCCGGATATCCGGTTAAAATCTGCTAATTTTGCTACCCGGATATCCGTTTAATATACGTTAATTTTGCTATCCGGTTAATATGACCTCATTTTGTTATCCGGATATCCGGTTAATATCCGTTCTATTTTTATATACGGTTCATATCCGCAAATCCGGTTAATATACTTTAATCTTCATATACGGATAGTACCTGTTCATTTTGCTATCCGGATATCACGTTAGTATCCGTTAATTTTGCGTTACGGGTATCCGGTTAATATTCATTCGGTTTACTATACTTTTCTTATATACGGTTAATATCTGTTTATTTCGCCATCCGGATATCCAGTTAATATCCGTTAATTCTGCTAATCGGATACCCAGTTGGTATTCATTAATTTTTCTACCCGGATATCTGGTTAATATTCGTTCATTTCCTTATCCGGCTATTCGTATTTTTTTAAGCAGATATTTCAACTAATCCGAATAGACCTCCCAGCTCTACGGTCCAGGTTTTATGACTTACGATCGTCTCAGACCCTGCTGACTAAGCTTTAAATATCTACATATGTAGTATGTATGTAGGATGAATATGCCATTGTACCACAGGACTGCTCTCGTTAGGTATTAGTCACCAAAAAAATTTAGGCCACATTTTGTCAACTAATAGATACATATAGGTATGTATGTACGTGCATACATCCACATGTATTGAATTTATGCAAGTTTCACGTAAGTTTATGCCACACATTTAACCCCTCAAGTGAAATGCACAACTCAACTGGTAAGGCTTCACGAGCGGAAGAATATATATTTTAATGGAATAACAAAAACAATAAAAGACATCAAAAAGTTTACCACTGAACTATGAAGTGCAAATGTTGTTAAGCGACAAACACATTTGCATACATACTAGAGGTATACGCCGCCGAGCCACGCCGCCGCCGCCGCCGTTTTTTGTTATTCCTCACGCGCCGCCGCCGAGTTACGAAAATATCGGCGCGGCGGCGGCGGCGGCGGCGTTCGGCGCCTAAGGAATTTTGTACAAAATTTTCATGATGTATGTACATTGAATACATCGTTTGAAGGAACCAAATATTACTTGTATAAAAACACAATTTTACGAAATGAAAATTACATTTTTAAATTAGTTTT
>NW_023458566.1:931785-942512 GCF_013731165.1 Rhagoletis pomonella | reverse complement strand
AAAAAAACAAATTAAATAGATTACCAGCCTGCTGAAACCGAAATTAATTTTGTGTACATAACATACATAAATGCGCTTATACATACAATATATTTAAGTACATAAGTACATAGATATGGGCAAATGCCTGTCACTATAAATTAGTGCATGCTAATACTTGCGAACGTACATACACACATATGTATGTATGTGTGTACATCTGTTTGTCGTTATGCGTTACATATGTTTTTCACCAATCCGATTAGTGTGCCTTTCTGCGGCTAAAATCCTGCAATCAAGTGTGTAATCCTCTAATCAGTCGGTCTGTTTGTGTCATTTCAACGAAATTGATTTTTGCCTGTGTGCAATTAAACGCTCATTAGTTGTGGCAGTGCGACGTACTCGTTGTAAGTATGTAGAGGATTTAAAGCCCATCGTATTTGTCATTAAAAGCATAGTTTTGAAGTGATTTAATTAATTTGTTGTAATAAGTTTTAATTTGTAATTCAAGTTGCATATGGATACAAGAATTATTAATAAGCAAACATGTTATACAAATTAAAACGCCAAATGGGAAAACCACATGGTAAATAAGCAGCTTGAACTCCGGCCACTCTTTGAGGTATTTATACCAGAGATGGGCAGATAGAGAAGAGCTTTTACTCTGCACGCGCTTATACTAAATGTATAGAAAGCTTAAAAGAGCTTTGCCCGCGGGCAAGTGCAGTGACCGATTTATACGTCAATATTTTTCACCCAGGCCTTCTCTCACCGTTGTTATGGGTAATAGCGTTAAACGGCATACAGTAATATCTCAACAGAGGTGACGTTAAAGTGCTGATGTTTTACGGGCAGTAATGGGACTTGCCTCTAAACTGTAAGCGAAATACGCAAAAAAAAAACACTGGGAAAGTGACACGTTTTAGGCCAACAAAAAATCGGGTTAAACGTAAATTCAGACAAGGACGACCTTTTGCTGTTCAGAAATTGGATGAAAATACTCCAACTCCAAGCACCGTCGCTAGATGATAAGATGCTCTTCTAGCGCTAAGTATTTGGGAGTCGTAACACCAAACTGAATATCAACATCAAATATAATAGACAGAAGGCGACTAATACCGAAACATGTGATGTGGTTATATACTGCCATCATAAGACCTATACTAACCTAAGGCGCCGACTAATACTAACCTACGGCCGGCAACTTATACGCTCGTAGGAAAATATGGGCCTATCCCCTCGGCTCATGTACTAGACGTCAGCAGCATTGCATTCGAAAAAAAAGTTTGATAGTGTCTTACAAGGCAATTCTGGCTAAGATAGTAAAAAGTCTTTTGTAAGACAAATGAAAGACAGATGGCAAGTTAGTTCGAAAGACTTTTGTTATTCTAGCACAAAAGTCTTAGAAAAAAGCTCTTTCATTGGTGTAAGCTTTTGTAAGAGAAAACACTTGCATGTCAGTTAGCAACATATTTTGTATATTTTTTTCTTTTTAATCTAATTTTCTTTAATGATTTGTTTTTTATTGTTTAAAAAATATTTTCTTAATCTAATTTTTAGAAGTTTACTAAATTGTCTTTCTTTTTTAAATTATTTTTTTTTTTTTTAATTTTTCAGTTAAATTTTCTTTTAATTTTTAAATTTTATTTTGTAAAAAAGAAATATATTTTTTTTTTTAATTTTATCTACTTTTTAGAAACGTATCTTTTTTTAATTTAATTTTCTATATTTTGTTAACTTAATTTTTTTTATTTTCAAATTTTGTTGTTTTAATAATAGAAGCAAAAGCTCCTCCCTAGTACGTAAAAAGTCATCTCTTCGAACTGAAGGCCGAGATACAGCACTCACTCCATGCTTCGCTCTACAGTAAGCACTCAACAACATTTCGAGATAGACTATTACCAACAGCAAGGAAAAACACAAATTGGTTGCAAGTTTTTTGTTAATTTTTCTATTTTTGATTTAAGGAAATATAAAAAAATCTCGCCGCAAGAGCAAAGTTCGCCCAATCCTATTTACTCAAGTTACACCCCAATCAACTAATGAGCCACCCACCACCAATTAGAACTAGTTAAGTTTAGTTTCCAAGTCGATCAAAATGCAATGCAATATGACTGTAACACAACTCCTTTCATCCCCCAATCCATCAACATGTGGTTGAAATAAGAGTATGAACTTTCATACTAATGCGTGAGCCGCGAACAAAGAAAGTATTTTTCGAAGCACGTAGTCGCTAAAAAATATATGTTTGTGTCTATGAATGTATACAAAAAACTTTTTCAAATGTCTGAGAATGAGAGAATTATTCGCGAAAAATTCTGACACATGCACACCCAAAGGAAATTTATCTAACAACTCGTAGAAACAAAGAAAGCCAGTCATGCCCAAAGGCGATCAATGTGAAACGGCAGGTGGATACGGTGCTTCGAGGGGGGTATGAATACGTTGCAGCAAAACAAAAGGAAACATATCAAATTGTTCAAATATGCAAATGCTATGGCACGTAACAGAGCGTAAGAAAGAAGTCTATCTACGTACTTAAATACTTATAAGGATACAATTTTAAAAAGTTTATATGAATATTTGCTTGCTTATATGTATGCATGTATGTGTGTGTACTTACTTTGTTAGAGCTCTCCAAGCATGCGGAAATCGTTACTATTCTTACTCTCGCACGTTTTGTGTTCTTTGTTGCCAAAATTGCTGCAGAAGTTTATTTTGCCTAGTGTGAAAAATAGAGAGAGAAAGCAAAAAATAGAAAAAGTTAAAATAGAGACTGTAAAAACGGAAAGTCAAAGTGTAAAAGGCGCGTACGTGTGGCAAATGCAAAAAAAAATCTCTTAACAGCGCAAAAAATGATATGCAGCTACATACTTATGTAAATAAAAATATGAAAACTTATACAGATTAGGGGAATTTACAACTTTTTCCTGTCGCGTCGCAGCCGAAGTTTATTGCAACACGTTGCTGCGTGCGAAAGAAAAAGTGGCGCGTGTGCATTGAAGTTGAGACGTAGTGAAATTGCAGGGCGAAGGTCAAGTAGCGCTGAGTAGTTGCTGAGGGGAAAAATTGTACGTACATTAGACAGGGGAAGAGGGATTGAAAAAGTAAAGAAAAAATTAGGAAATGGGAAATGTGGCAAAAGTAAAATTAACTTTTTAATAGGTTTTACTTATGAAGAGTCTGAAAAATGTTGTTGTGGTTACTACCAGACTCATTGTAGTGCCGCCAAAGAAATAAATTAAAGTCTGGAAGTTAAAAATTGAGTCCGAAGGGTCTTGAATTGAATTGAATTAAATATTTGAAAAATTTTAAGCAATCCAGAAAGTAGCCTTCCAGATCTCTAAACTCAAAGTACATATATCTAAGCCTAGGAAAAAAAATCTCGGAAACTTTTCAACCTGAGCTTCTCGACGGGTTGTGAACTGGAAGTTCTATAAGGATTCATAAAACAAGGGAGTGCGCCTGGCCCACACTTCGAAAGTGAAACTTTCTTTGCTTAATTTTTTGCATTATTTGTGATATTCTTCATATCGCTATCCATATTCTTAGTCTTCGAAATCGATATCGAATTCGAATTCGAACTCGTTTCCGTATTTATAATGCCTTTATAAATACTGAGCTTGGTATTCCTCTACGCTTTAATAGTCTCCTTTGCATTCGTGTTCATCTGACATTTCGTTTGCGACTTTGTATTCTCCTTCGGATTCGTAATCGCCTCTGTTTTCATATTCACTTTCGCCTTCGTAATCGTAATCGCCTTTGTATGCATATTCGTCTTCATATTTCCCTTCGTTTTCGTATTCATATTCGTCTTCGTTTTGGTATTCGTATTAATTTTCTAATTCGCGTTTGTCTTTGCTTTCGTCTCTATGTTCGTATTGGTCGTCGTCTTCATAATCATCTTTATCTTCGTATTCATCGCTCTATTCGTATTCGTCTTCATCCTCTTAGTCGTAGTCTTACTATTAGCCTTAGTTTCACTTTAAAATGCTGGATAGAACTTATTTATAGTTTACTGTCGATACTACTGTAGACGGAAATAGAGAGAGGCAAAGTACGGAGTGAAACATTTGGGGATTTATATCGAAATCGAACAATGAAGGAGTAATGACTTGTTCATCCATTTGGAGCAATAAACCAGCTCTGTCCACGGCCTAGTTAGATACGATCTAGCCGTGGAGAAGCCTCAGATTCGTACAGGCAAAAGTACTTGAAACTCCACCGGATAATCTACTACAGTTAGATTATACCACCCTTGTACTCTGTTTAGGCAGCAGATTCCATAAAAATCTCAGAGATGAACGAATTGGAAGGGGCCAAGGGTCAACGGCTACATATACAGATCGCTCCAAGCTAACAAAAGAGTGAGTAGCGGTATTTACTCTGGCGAACTGGTGCTAAACCACAGTTTTCGCTTACCGGACCATTGTAGCATTGTTCGATCAGATCTAAATGCCATAATGGATGGCGCTCAGGAGCTCATAACATCTGCCCCTCCTTGACTGTTGTATGGGTCCCTGAATAAAGGGTCAATCCTGCAACTGCTTAGCCGAGAAGCTGGCAAGGAGGGGGACGGAAATATCAGAAGTAAATTCTGCTCAAAATGCGGGCATATCTCGAAAGGATTTTCCTCGCTTTCATTTTCAAATGACGATGAACTCTGAGTACTCATGCGGTAGAACAACCACTCGCATTCCTACTTTCTGATTAGATTCGATTTTTTTTTCTAATAAAAACTTCGACCTGCGAACTTTGTTGCTCTTTATCTAAGCCTTTGGAATTTTTGTTAGAATTATTATAAATATATGTCGGCCGCTGTGGTGTAGTGGTAAGCAGTGCGCGCTTCCACTCCGCAGCACCCGGGTTCAAACCCTGGTTAAAGCACCATCGCAAAAAATATAGAAACAAGTTTTTTTTCTTAACAACGGTCGCCCCTCGGCAGGCAATGGCAAACCTCCGAGTGTATTTCTGCCATGAAAAGCAGCTTCTCATAAAAATAGAATCGCCGTTCGGAGTTGGCGTAAAACTGTAGGTCCCTCCGCTTTGTGTGACAATATCAAGGCGCACGCCACATTATTATAAATATATGAATGTTCTTATTGTAAGTCAACTTGTATATTTATTACAGACTTGGAGGGACTACCAAAATTCAAATTAAGTTTCTACTCGAGAATCAGATGTCCGAAAGCACTTGGATCATTGAATATTCTATCTTCAAGTTGAAAATATACATACATACATACATCCATATGTGGCTATGAATAAGTGAACTAATCACCGATGTTCTCAGAAACATGAAATCTATTGAGGATTTCGAATATAAGTGCATACAAATTTGCATTATCTATTTATTTATCTATCAAGTAAATGAAAATTGTATGCAACTCCCAATTGTTTTAAGCGCATTTTTACTATCTGCTACCAATAGCATATCAATAGCTTTTCCATCAATTATTCATTCATCTAAGTTGCATTCGCATTCTCGCAAGCAAGGCTTACTCCCCGCCATTCCTTAAATAACCACATAGTACTTACGCCGTACTGCAGTGTCATATCAACATTTATGAAATTTATTATTATTATTATTCCAACAATGCCTGGCTGTAAGTACTTTATGACCGTCCGTCACCAATGAAGTTCACAGCGACGACGACTACGTTTGCGTCAAGTCGTAAACTGTCATCAGCGCTTGTCTGGCCTGTCCCGCCAATAACTCGTTGCACTGACTTTTTACTGTCTGTTCTGCCAAACATCCAGCATATCCAGTTGACTGTTTTAGTTTTTTTTTATGTATAAAAAAGGTATGCACTCAAATATGTATATGTATATGAATGTACGCATGCACTTATGTATGTACATATGTATGTAGATATGCATTTAAGTGCGTCTGTTTATGATTTTGCTTTATGGGAGCAGACTGCCTGTCTATGCAGTAAAATTGTCACGCCCTTGCCATATGTTATTACGGCTGTCATAGTGTGACTGCGTGGCGTTGCCGGACACGTTATTCACTATTGATTGACAATTGTTGCTGCACTTTTGACGGGCATGTCCCGCATGAGTATAAAATTCTATGTTTTCGTGGTAATAAAAGGGGCAGAAATTCCTTAGTTAGGTGCGCTTAAAGCCGCTTCACTTGCAAAGAGGCAAATCAATTCCCAACAATGGAAATCCCAGAATACTCTTATTTTCGATATTGTTTGTATGTATTGTATATACATACGTATATACCCTTGTGGGCAGCTGATTAAGTTAAGTGATATGTTGACCAGTTTTGGTCATTATTTTTTTGTTTATTTAATGTTTATATTTTTTTTTATAAAAGTTTTATAACCACATGAATCCAAGTTTAAAACTTCCTACCAAAATTATAAAAAGTCAGAAAACTTTACCAAGTAAAGTAAAAAATTTTAAACTTTTTATTCAGAATTTTTTGAAAAATTTTAGGTATGTAGTTGTACAGCCCATTGGATTTTAGTAGGTCAAAATGCGAATTTCAAGACGCTAGCAAATCGTAATAATTTGTAATCATTTTTTTTTTGCTCACGCTGCTTTCATATAAAGTTACTCGTCAATTTATTTTGTGTGGATGTAAATGTCATCCGCACCTATCACGCAATGAGCAGTTAAGCTCCCACCAATAGCGAGAGGTGTAACTTGCTTAGTCTCAACAGTTCCCGGACTGCCTTCGGTCAATACGTGGCCAGAAGGATTTAGCCACCTTGCATTCCAAGGTTTTCGTCCAGCGGTCGCTGAGCTAACTTAACGCGCCCATCTGTCAAGAAACAGATCACATGAGGTCAGCGTAGCCGCCAGACCTTCTATTTTTTAAGGGTTCCCCGTTTTTGCTAGCTCTTCGGCCATGTAGTTTCCAGCGATTTCGCTGTTAGACGGAACCCAAATAAGCTTAACAGCGACGCGTCGCGAAGTAATCTGCGAAAATATTGCATTCTTAAATGTATCTTAAATTTTTGCATTAAAATAGTCTTGCTAGTTAAATGGATTTAAATTTAGTTTTTCATGGCCTTACATGTACATACATATGTAATATTCAGCGCGCTCTGTAGGCGATTCGATAAAATTTCTACGAATCAACTCTGGACATGATTAAAATGGTAACTACCTAGTTCTGAAAATCGAAGCGTTTTATGTGAAGAGACCAGTACTAAAGAAGAAGTAGTGTTTCCTGCTTATCCCTGCTACAAAGGAAGGGAAACTTTTTCAAGGGACTTCGAATTAAGCGAAGCCTTAAGTAAGTGACTTACTGTCTGTCCTTTGTCAAATATTTTTTTTTAACTTGCCTTAGTCTGCAAGGTACCATCCGCGCCTAAAGGCAGAAATTTCAAAACTTAATTCCAATGAAGAGGGTATGAGTTATCAAAATAGTATGAGCACCTCTTCAAATGTTTATGACTATGGGAAACGGAGTAAATGCCTCAATATTTTGGATATGCGTGTAGACTATACGGGCCCTCAATGGGGAAGATGCCTCTATCGAATTGCTGGATTTCCCCACAAAACACAAGGCTGACATCAACGCGGAGGAAAGTGAAAATATTAACGTCATGGCCGCGGAGACTTTTCGGGACCCTTTCCGGATCGCCACAATTCGCATAAAAACTAAGTCCCAGAAAAGAGAGGTACGCACGTACGAACGGAAGAGATGGCCTATGTGACCAAAGCGCTTTTCCTTGAGTGATTTGGGCAAGCGTACAAGCGTTGCCCCTTCTATGTTTTTGAAATCGGAAAAGAAGTTTTATTTGGCTTAAAAATCTTAAAATTCCACTGTCATCACAAAATATCCGACAAAGTAGGGAAACTGATCGACTATGCTGCGGCAAGGATCATGGTAAAGTAGAATTTTTGACGTGCATACTATTCGACATGCCTACATAGACTCTGATCTGTATTTTTATCGATCTTAAAACTACTCTTGGCATTATGAAAAGAAGCTGATGCCATATCTGAATTTGGATTTACGGCGAAATCTTTATGGCTACATTTAGAATTATTTTGAGGGAAAAATTTTAGCATTAACGTAGACTCTTAAAATTTCAATGTAATAGCACTTTTATTTGCATAAATATATTAATTCTAAAAAGGACGCTTGTTAAAAACTCTGACTAATGTTCTATCAAATATTTGCAGACAATTTGCTTAACGTTACAACAAGAATTTTGATAATGGCTACTTAGTACAAAGGCGCATGCTGCGAGCAAGAAACTAAAATACTTTAGCAAACTTACATACATACATCGAATTTCATAATCTAAATTAATATGTTCAAAAAGGATAAATAAAAGAGCCTTTGCGCTTTCAATTTGTGTTGGCCTGAGTGCTGCAAAGAAACAACGATCAGCGTAAAATGCTATGCCAACAAAGCTTAGCCCTGCAAATGCATACTCATTAAAGTGAAGAACTTGCGCATTCGTGTATTTGTAAGTTTATTCCATATCCACAAAAAAGCCTTTCTCAACTTTTAGTTCTTCTTCTATTTTTGATTAATGCAGCAAGCATTTAAAGTTGAGTTGCCAGTTGCAAGCGGCTTGTTTGCACGCGTATCCAATTACAAAAGTGTACTTTTAATATTTTAACGGTCTGTTTGCATACTTCAAGGCGTTTTACAGTTGAACTTTTAACACTACTCAAATTAAAGTATGTAAGCGCATGACTACTATGTATTAATGTATGCGTATGTATGTATGCATATGCCAATGTGCATACGTAAATGTATTTATTCTGAAGTGTACACATATGCACATGGATACATTTGTCTGTGGAAGTACATAAATATCTATTCATATTAGGCTGGTCCAAAAATACGCAGGAAAATTAATCACCCACAGAATTGAAGAATATCGAAAGTAAAGGGCTATGTATTTTATTATTTTTAAATCGGTTAATATTTAGGCGTGGTTGAAAATTAGGGCTAAAATCGTCGTTTAAAAATTTCTGCATTTATGTATGGTTGTTGTTGCAACCTGTTGCAATTTGAGCTCATTTCGCATTTTCTTTTACTTCGTATTTGACATTAAACTTTTAGAAATAAAGATAAATATGAAGATTAAGAAATTCATGATATCGCTGAAAATAAAAATATAAAGCAAATGTGTAGAAAAATGAGACAATCAGAAATACATAAGAATTAGGGTAACTAAAAGAGTAAGAAAATTAATTGAAATTTTTCGATAGAAAACGAAATAAATGCAGTCATAAAAGTTGCCGAAATTTATCGTATCATCGAAGTTTATAGTTATTGAAATTTATCGAGTTATCCATGCTTATTGAGTTATAGCAACAAATTGATCAATGTTTATTGAGTTGTCGAAATTTACGTATAGTTATCGAGCTATAAAAACTTATGGGATTATCGATATTTGTCAAGTTAAATAAATTTATCAAGTTATCGATATTTATTGAATTGTCGTTATTTATCGAGTTATCGTAACACATCGAAATCTTTCAACTTACAGAGTTATCGATAAATATTGATCTAATGAAATTGGTCGATTTATCGAATCGAAGTTTATGGAATTTTCAAAAAAAATCGTTTTATCGAAATTTCAAGGTTATGTAAATTTATCCGATTATCTCTGCTTATCGACATTTATCGTGTTATCGAAATTTTTCGATAGCTTTCGAAAAATATGGAGCTGTCAAAATTAAAAGTTTATGAAGGTATCCAAAGATATATAAATTTTTGAGTTATCGAAATTTATCGAGCCCTCGAATTTTACAGTTATAGAAATTAGTCGAGTTATCGAGTTTTGTTGGGTTATCGGATTTTAGTGTTTTTAAATTCATCACATTATCGAAATTTATCGATAAACTGGAATGTATCGGGCCAATTCCAAGACCTGTCGCAGTCCTCCAAAGAAATTCAAAGATATAAAAAAAATTGTATTCATGTTTTAGTTCCAACGCAGAACATTTTCCAGTAAGTTACTTTGTACCTTATAAGTTTAGCTACGTGTTAAATTAGAACACCTCTCAAACGCTCGAATTTCGACAGTAGCTGGCACTCTAGTATTTATTAAAATACTACATTAAAAATTATGTATCTTTTAGTTGCATAATGTTGTGCCGGGCCGGACGAGGTAGAAAATTTTTAAGTTGTTGAGCTGAAAAAAAAATTCTACCAGGTACCGCTTTGGACTTGCCATTGAACTATTCGTTGCTGAGCCTTAAAGCGAAAACATAGTGGAGCGGCGAGCAAAGCGAAGAGCTAGCATTTTCAATTCTAGGGGGTGGCTGGAAAAAATATGTTGGACCACCCTAATTAACGTATACACATACTACATATAGATATGTATAAAGAACTTACATATGTACCAATACAAGTGCTTGAAGGTATGCACAGATTTCTTTGCAACTTTTTGAAATTCATGCCAACGAGCAAAAATCATCACATTAAAACTTTCACTCTTATACATATGTAAAAATGTACGTACGTACGTATGTATGTATTTACGTATAAATTTATGCAATGCGTAAGCTCAAATTCCACCATATTATAATCGATTTTTTGCACTTTCCTTACTTTTTAAGTGCGCGGATGTGGAAAACTCCAAAGCACTTGTGTTAAAGTGCAATTGCGTACATGTTAAAGTACACACACACACACATAACTACATACATACATTTGAACAAATATACGCACAATCGAAACTGCGTAGAGTGCGTAAGTGCAAAGTTTTTTTGCGCATTGGCGCAGTGCCATTAAATTGCTTTCTCACTCCGCCCCC
>NW_023458566.1:924549-931685 GCF_013731165.1 Rhagoletis pomonella | reverse complement strand
TTCCAGCATAAAGAAATCGTTCCCATTAACTTGCAGCAGAGGGTTTCGTTCTTCATTCAACTTTTCAATGCTACACAAAAATATGTCTACAAAAGTATTTTCTCTTTTGCTATGCGCTGACTTTTCCAGACACAACGAAACATTTTGACAGTTAAACAAGAAAGTTTTGACACTTATTTGACTTGGTGGCGTTTGTTAAAATGTACTTAAGGGTTAAGCGCATTGACAAGTGTGTGTGTGTGTGTGTGCGTGGGTGTTTGTGAGCGTGTGCCTGTGCTTGTGAGTAGCTAAATTGAAAAGCGTAGCGCGTACCAAAAGGTGTAAAATATCAAAATTATTAATAAAACATACATACTTCACACATACAAAAATTGGCTAAGCGTGCAATCACAATCGTATTCGCTTTGCTTTTGTTTTTGAATCTACTTTATATGTGTTTCCAATCCATTTGTTGAAGCAAGCACTCGGTAGCCTCAAAAGCTCATAAAGCTGCCACTACTCATTCTAATTAGTTGTTAACTAGTGGTTTTTCAATGGCACGTTGTTGCAAAGAGTACTTTGTGGCATGCCTCATCATCCGGTTTTCATATGTATTCAATAATACGTTAGCTCACTCAATGGATTCTACTCGTATGGATGTATGTGTGAAAGCTTTTCATCCGCTTTTGTAGCATACGCAAACCGCAATGCATTCTCTTTATGGTGCTAGTTTAAATATACTCTATGTATGTGTTAGTATTTGTGCTTGTATGCATATGAGGGTGGTTCTTATGTGCGTGTAAAATGATTGGAAATGGCATGGTCAAATGCCATCATCAACTTTGAGTGTTTTAAGTGTTCAACCAACGTCCCACTTAGGATCCTTTTCTCAAGTAGCTTTCAAAAATTATCTGCCCTTCAAACACAAATATTGTTCTTAAAAATGTATTTAAAGCGTAGATTTTAAAAATTATTTGAAAACACGGGCCTTTAAAAACGCTATTGCCCCCCAAAAATCGGAATTTTTTTGCTCCTCGAAAGATTCTGGTCGACTGATCGCACGAAAGTTTGGCAGCATAAGCAAAGGACAAATGAAGACAACCACGATTTATTTTTTTTTTATGTTAGGGGCGCTACCAGGGATTGAAACTATTGAGTTTTTTTAAGTCGCAAAAATTATACAAAAACCTGACTTTTACCAGCTATAACCAGTTTTAATAATATGTAAAATTTTTCAAACCTCAAGTCAGTATAAGCGATATAAAACAAAAAAAAATTCAATTTTTTTTTTTACATTTTGAAAATTTCTGGACGTATTTATTTTGTATGTAGAACATTATTTTGTACTTAGAACATTATGGAGGAGTATCCCAAAATTTAGATGTTAATATTTTTGGGAACATCCTAATGTATAAATTATTTTACTCCCATAGGGCATAACGTGTGTTTTGTTCACGAGCTGATACTCTTTCACACACGTATGCATTATGTATTTGCTATATTGGCATAAAAATCAACAATCTGCTATGAAAGTGTAAAAAATCGCGCCACAAAGTGGGTATGTGAATGTACTTAACACAGGCAAAATTCAATTCTATATGAATAAAGCTCAGCAAATTGTATAGGGATTCTGTTTACTGCCAACTTTTATTAAAAAATAGAAATAAATAAATGGAAATCTCTTAATTTGTTTCATTCGTATAGATTTTCAATATCTTCCGGCATTTCAACTCTGTCCAACCGTTTTTATTCACCTCTGATACCTGGTGAATTTCCCTCATACAATTTTCACAGAATATTCAAAAGTAGTTTTGTGATTGAATACTTATTGAAATTATTAGAGAATAAAATTAGTTCTAATTGATTTCTAGTTCTATGACAATGAAGATCTCTTAAAATACGTTTACATATACATAAAGATAATCTCAATCAGAGCACGTTTGTTAATCACCTGGTTTACACAGACAAATCTCAGATTATTGGCCGTCAAATTTGTTGTGCTTGTTATTCTCGCAACTCAAGGTAAATTTAAGTTTCTTCTCTGTGAAACCGTGATCAATTTAAATATATTTTAACTTAATATTTTATTAAAAACACCTTTACCAGACTCTTTTCTTTGCTAGCGTTCATTTTTGTTTACTTTTACATTTGGCATTCCTCTACTTCTTCGCAAGTATAATCGATAAAACTAGGTTGGACACCCAAAAGTTATCGGTTTAATCTGAGATTATTTTATAATTACACATTAACGAGGGACGAAGTAAAGTTTCGTATTTTATGCGCTACTTGTAAACCACGCCATTGCATTTGTAGGTGAATTATAGTAGGTTTATAAGGGAATTGGATAGTCAACGATCTGCCCACCAAGAATATGTCGATATTTGATCCATTTACTTTGGTCACAGCTAATTGATTTTCAGTTTCTGTTTTGAAGCTTAAACAGACGGCAGCGTTGATCCGGATCAACTCGGAAATTAACTGCAGTTAATCCGGATTAAGTCCGAGCTAATCCGGATCAACGCTGCCGTCTGTTTAAGCTTTTACTCTACGCCAGCATATTGAGGCTTGTCAGAGATTCAATTTTGCACAGAGGTTAGAATATGAAAAACAAGCATTGCAATAAACGTGCCTCGCCGATTTTGTAGATTTAGTAAGTATGAAGCTAAGACTTTCAAGTTGGCTTGGAGATAAACCCTCTCCGGTCGAATGGCGACCGCTATCAGAAAAAAGCTTTACTATGTTTCTATTTTTTTAATGTTGGGTTGAACCAGGCCTGAACCCAGGTCCTGCGGAATGGTAGCGCGCACTGCTAATCACTACACCACAGTGGGTGCCGACAAAGGAAAATTTGTTCCCAAAAACACCATCTTCTCATGGTGTCGGAAGAATAAACCAACACCAGCAAATACTTATCTAATAACACAGCTATAGCTTTTCGGTACAAGCAGGACTTTATTGAACGACACTTTCACTTTTCTTTCTGGATAACTGATGAAACAAAGTTTTTCTGAAAGTGTAGATTGTATATAGAAAAGTAATTTCTCCGTTTTCCCAGGCTATCGATTTAAAATGGATTTAAAGTCAAATATTTATGCACTAAAAAGCCCTCTCTGAGGGATTTGGTGTCCGGCCGCTGTGTTGCGCTTTGTTGCATTAGGGTAATAACTTTTTTCACATAGTACGAACAAAAGTGTCCTAAGTGTCCTATTGTTGTATGCCGTAAACTTTTTAAGGTATGAAACTATTTTAAGAGATTCGCAAGGTATTATAATAGTCGTGTTATAATTATTGATACTGTTAAAAGATAGTTTTTCTGACTATCCTAAAGATGGGTACCAACTATGAAAGCTTCTTCAAGCTTTGTTGTGTCTTTAGAGAAATTTTTAGAGCTATGATTTACACTGTGAAAAACTGTACGTATCTATTTAGTGTATGCATGGACAGGGTGTTTCATTAAGGCAGCAGATGTTCTTCTTTACATAAAACACAACAAACTTTGGGGAAATGTTTTTTCATATTTCATCTTTTTTTTAGTCTAAATACTGTAATAGCGCTACCGGCATAATTTTTGCGCAATTGCGGTTCGATAAGTCCACCGGTACCAAAGCAACACCAAACGGCCTGTACGAAGACACGCGCGGGTGTTGCCACATTTTACAGTGACCCGGTTTCTTTAAATTTCTCCACCAAACGGCTGATGTTGACCGAAAAGATCACGCAATCCGCGAAATACACTACTTGCAGAGGGACCATTTTCATAAAACGTTTACGTATTGTTCAACTGAGTATCGCTCCGTGATTAAGTTTGCCAAAACCGGGAGAGAGGTACACCAATTGTCTGACAAAAAGTAAAAAAAAATATTCACATATCAGAAATAATTGCTGCCAAATAATTGCATAACTCTCTATAACCCTTCTCTGAACTTCTGTGTAAATATTTCAAAACAGTTTGTATTCATTCTACTTTATGTTTTTTCGACTAAGCAGCCGGGCAAAAACTTTTCGCACAAATTTTGCTGAAAATTAATATCACCGTAAATGACAAATTATCTACGTATGTGTGCTAGTTTATTTCAGATTTTATACATATGTGTGTATGTATATGTATTGCATCGGTTGGTTGAACAAAAGTTTGCTAGTTCACGATTTGTTTGTATGCTTGCAAACTGATTGTGATTTTTAATTGAATGAGTGAATATTTTGTTAATTAGATACGAATTTAATTTGGAAAATCACAATACGAGCATAAGTATACAACTTTTTCCAATTATAATAGTTAGCTGTATCTAATTGGTATAAATTTTCCATGAAAAAGCACACGCAGGTAATTTGAATAGTTTCGTAAATTTTTCTTTTTTTTGCATGCAGTTTCGCCTTTTTGGAAATTAAAATAAAATGATAATTTTTTGAAATGTAAATGCTGAGATGCATTCAAGATCTCAGCCTCCAAACTGCCATGGCAATTGGATTCTGAAACGAACTGAAATAGGGCGTTTATACTGCACTGGAAGCTTCTTTGATCGCCCACAATCGACTGCCGGCCAAAAGAACTTTATGCATCTCGGGCTTATCGCCAAGCGCTCGCTGAAGCGACCATAAGTAAGTTCATATATCCAGAAGCGGTCTACAGTTTACCATAGAAACCCGTACACCCTCCTCTTAAGGATATATGACTTTGAAGGTACCGCCCTGCAGTTGTCTTCAATGTACTGATACAAATATTTAAAACCCTGATTGCCACAAGTATATTTAAGTAGACATTTAGCCTTACATTCGTGCATAGCCAGTTTAAAGCCTTCTCTACTCTCTGCCTACTTCTCTGCCTGAAATGCGTTGCAGAGATCCGTCAGCGTAAACGTAGGTGTTTGTAGAGTTCCTGACCGAGCACATCTCCTTAAATTCTATCATACCACTTGGACCCAACCTTTCGGAGCCTGCAAATTTCCCATGCACACTTTAGAGAAAATTCGAGTGTGAAGCCAAAGTTTCCAAAAAGGTGCTTTTTAGCCTTAGCCTGCAGACTGTGGCGCAGGTTCAATCCAACATCAAAAATAAAAACCAAAAAGGTATTTTTCTAATAGCGGTCGCCCCTTGGCAGGCAATGGCTAACCTCCGAGTGTATTTCCGCCATGAATAACAGCTTCTCATAAAAATAAAATCGGCGTTCGGAGTTGGCGTAAAACTGTAGGTCCCTTGTTCCTCCCCTTTGAGTGACAACGTCAAGGCGCACGTGACAAATCGGAGGAGAAGATCGGCCAAACACTAACATATGTGTAAGCGTCTATCTATCATTCGTATAGCATAATACAGAGTACAGAATTTTCACCTTGTTGTTGGTGCGCGGACTTAGTTGAGTCTCCAATCAGTCTTTAACTGGCCTGGGGTAACGCATCAGCTCACGCAGTTTCTGCGCTACTCTCTTTCTAGGTTAGAGCAAATGATAACCAACCAAGAACTGCCACCTCCTAATCCAGGGTGTTGTGCGACACCGCGCTCATTGGCTGGTTTGCAGCGGGGAGGGTATAATCTGGCTGTATTCTAACCGCGGCTTTCCGAAACCGACCGCGACAGTTGCCTTTGAGAGAAAATTCAAGGTAGAGCTTCACAGCAAGAATGATAGAATACAAGATTGCGCCAATCGGAGAGGATTTTTGAGAATAACTTGTGTGTGACGTCACACTGGTGCAATTGCGAGAGAGAAATGCCACAACGTGAGCAAGAATGGAAGAAGAAGAAAAAATGTTGCAAGGAAAACGTAAACAAGTTGCACCAGTGTGACGTCATGCAAACAACGATTCTGTCAAATTCGTTAAGAGAAGAATAGCGGTCCGAGATCGGCGCAACCTTTGTATTCTCTCTATCGTGGCTTCACAGTAAAGCAATTTGGAGTACCTCCTCTAAAGAAGGAAAACCCCTCACGGGCCCTACCCGAGTATCTGCAGACGGAGGTTTATGCCATTACTCCTAATATTGGATGGTAGCCAGGCGGGACTGAGGGCCCTCTCATTATTTACGGTCAAATACACCTTGGGCCTTGAGTGCAACGAAAAGCTTAATCCCCTGTCGGATCACAACATCATCCAATTAATATGGGTACCAGGTGAGGGTTGAGCGTTCAGCTAGAGCGGCGGCCGCCTCGTCTCCTATAGGGCCTGGACCCTTCCTTGTGATCAGACATAGCATAATCAAGGAAGAACTTTAAATAGCTGAGGCTACTCCAGGACGTTGTTGACGACGACGATCCCCAAAAAGGGTAACTTATGCGTGAACAATATGTCACTCAGGGGTCTTCAATAAGAAGGAAGAGAGGTTGGTTGGTTTAGAATTGCTGTTGAACAGACAGAAGCAATTTTTCCACGCAGTCACTAGAAGGTCTTTCATTGCCAGCCAATTAATTCTTCCAGTATTGAAAGCGCAACATTTACAATGGAAACTCGTTTGAAGGTCGAAGGCCATTTATTAGGAGGGAGTAGTTTAGCTACCTAATATTTTAGAAGATATTCTTGCAGTCCTATTTCTACTCTCAAAGGCACCCCATAGCACACCAAATTCTTTAGCCACTCTCTTCGGCGACTTTCGTTATTTCCCAACCGGACATGGGCATTGCGTTGACAGATCTTGATTTGTTTTATATGTTGTGAAAGACCCGAGCATTTTTCGAATACCATATTCGAAAGGTATACGATTTTTCGATATTTTTCGGTTTTCAACTTTTCCGCTCTTCGTTCAACCATTTTATACTAGTTAACAAATGCTGCTTGCGAAAAGTTTAGTAACAAACTATTTAGTCCGTGTGCAACGATATCACAGTCTACTTCATTTAGAATTACAGCTGTACATACACATCGACTACTAATACATACCCACCTCTCTAATTCACTCCTGCGTATGTTTTCCACTACCGCACACGACACATTTTCCAAGAGTTGGCAAACGAAAATGGATGTCAAGTACATACATACATGAATAAAGAGAAAAAATCGAAACTTCCGTTTTATTGACATGCATATGGTGGTTGGGTAGCTGGCTATGTGTGTGTGTGTGCTAAAATAGATGTATCTACAAACATTTGTACATAGTATAATTGTGAGTATGTAGGTAGGTTGGGTGGGGGGCGGAGTGAGAAAGCAATTTAATGGCACTGCGCCAATGCGCAA
>NW_023458566.1:917782-924449 GCF_013731165.1 Rhagoletis pomonella | reverse complement strand
TTGCGCATTGGCGCAGTGCCATTAAATTGCTTTCTCACTCCGCCCCCACCCAGCGCTAACCTATGTACATCCTTGCTCACAATTATACTATGTACCAAATGTTTGTAGATAACATACATCTATTTTAGCACACACATAGCCAGCTACCCACCCACCATATGCATGTCAATAAAACGGAAGTTTCGATTTTTTCTCTTTATTCATGTATGTATGTACTTGACATCCATTTTCGTTTGCAAACTCTTGGAAAATGTGTCGTGTGCGGTAGCGGAAAACATACGCAGAAGTGAATTAGAGAGTTGGGTATGTATGTATGTATTGAATTAGTAGTCGATGTGTATGTACAGCTGTAGTTCTAAATGAAGTAGACTGTGATATCGTTGCACACGGATTAAATAGTTTGTTACTAAACTTTTCTCAAGCAGCATTTGTTAACTAGTATAAAATGGCTGAATGTAGAGCGGTAAAGTTGAAAGCGAAAAAATATCGAAAAATCGTATACATTTTGAATATGGTATTCGAAAAATGCTCGGATCATTCACAACCTATGATGCAAATCAAGATCTGTCAAAGCAATGCCCATGTCCGGTTCGGAAATAACGACAGTCGCTGAGGAGAGTGCCTTAAAAGTTTGTGCGCTATGGGGTGCCTTTGAGAGTAGAAAGATGACGGGTAAATGGTAATGCAAACCGTGCCCTAAATTCTGAGGGTATCGACCTTCAAACAAGTTTCCATTGTAAATGTTGCGCTCTCCATACTGGAAAAATTATTTGGCTGGCAGTGAATGACCTTCTAGTGACTGCGTGGAAAAAGTCCTTCTCTACATTCAACATCATTTCTAAACCAACCAGCCTCTCTTCCTTCTTATTGAATACCCCTGAGTGACATATTCTTGACACAAAAGATATATAATTCATACCCTTTTTGGGGATCGTCGTCGTCAACAACGTCCTGGAGTAGCCTCATCCAATCCTGTAGATTTCAGAAATTTTAGAAGTTTGTTCTTCTCCTACCTGACTTCTTCCTTGATTGCGCTAGGTCTGATCGCAAGGAAGGGTCCAGGCGCTATAGGAGACGAGGCGGCCGTCGTCCTAGCTGAACGGTCCGTTTATCGTTTCCCTCAACCCTCACCTAGTACCCATATTAGTTGGATGATGTTGTGATCCGACAGGGCGTTAAGCTTTTCGGTGCTCTCAAGGCCCAAGGTGTATTTGACCGTAAATAATGAGAGGGCCCTCAGTCCCGCCTGGCTACCATCCAATATTAGGAGTAATGGCATAAACCTCCGTCTGGAAAATGCTCGGGTAGGCCCCGTGAGGGGTTTTCCTTCTTTAGAGGAGGTACTCCAAATTGCTTTACTGTGAAGCTCTACCTTGAATTTTCTCTCAAAGGCAACTGTCGCGGTCGGTTTCGGAAAGCCGAGGTTAGAATACAGCCAGATTATACCCTCCCCGCTGCAAATCGGCCAATGAGCGCGGTGTCGCACAACACCCTGGATTAGGAGGTGGCAGTTCTTGGTTGGTTGTCGTTTGCCCTAATCTAGAAAGAGAGTAGCGCAGAAACTACGTGAGCGGATGCGTTACCCCAGGCCAGTTAAAGACTGATTGAAGACTCAACTAAGTCTGCGCACCAACGACAAGGTGAAAATTCTGTACTCTGTATTAGGCCATAATAATAATAGATTGGCGCTTACACATATGTTAGTGTTTGGCCGAGCTTCTCCTCCGATATGTGGCACGCGCCTTGATGTTGTCACAAACTCCGAAAGGCGATTTTATTTTTATGAGAAGCTGTTCTTCATGGCAAAAATACACTCGGAGGTTCGCCATTGCTTTCTGTGGTAAACTGTAGACAGCTACTGGATAGCTGAACTCACTCATGGTCTGTTCAGCGAGCTCTGGGCGATACGTCCGAGATGCAAAGTTGCAAAGTTCTTTTGGCCGGCAGTCGATTGAGGGTGAGCAAAGAAGCTTCCAATGCAGTCTAAACGCCTGATTTCGGTTCGTTTCAGAATCTAATTACCATGGCAGTTTGGAGGCTGAGATCTTGAAAGCATCCCAGCATTTCCATTTCAAAAAATTCACAATTTTATTTTAATTTCCAAAAAGGCGATTGCCTACACACAAAAAAAAAGTTATTCGAAACTGTTCAAATTATCTGCATGTGCTTTTTCATAGAAAATGTATACCAATTAGATACAGTTAACTATTATAATTGGAAAAAGTTGTATACTTATGCTCGTATTGTGATTTTCCAAATTAAATTCGTATCTAATTAACAAAATATTCACTCATTTAATTAAAAATCACAATCAGTTTGCGAGCATACAAACAAATCGTGAACTAGCAAACTTTTGTTCAACCAACCGATGCAATATATAAGCATACACACATATGTATATAATCTGAAATAAACTAGCACACATACGTACATAATTTGTCATTTACGGTGATATTAATTTTCAGCAAAATTTGTGTGAAAAGTTTTTGCCCGGCTGCTTACTCGAAAAAAAAACATAAAGTAGAATGAATACAAACTGTTTTGAAATATTTACACAGAAGTTCAGAGAAGGGTTATAGAGGGTGATGTAATTATTTGGCAGCAATTATTTCTGATATGTGAATGTTTTTTTTTACTTTTTGTCATACAATTGGTGTACCTCGCTCCCGGCTTTGGCAAACTTAATCACGGAGCGATGCTCAGTTGAACAACGCGTAAACGTTTTATGAAAATGGTCCCTCTGCAGGTAGTGTAATTCGCGGATTGCGTGATCTTTTCGGTCAACATCAGCGTTTTGGTGGAGAAATTTAAAGAAACTGGGTCACTGTAAAACGTGGCAACACCCGCGCGTGTCTTCGTACAAGCCGTTTGGTGTTGTTTTTGTTCCGGTGGACTCATCGGACCGCAATTGCTCGAAAATGAAGCCGGTAGCGCTGTTACAGTATTTAGACTAAAAAACATGATGAAAAACAAACAAAAATTTCAACAAAGTATGTTGTGCTTTATTTAAAGAAGGACATCTGCTGCCTTAATGAAACAGCCTGTATATTTATGGCTCAGCTGTCCATGCATACACTAAATAGATACTTAGGAACTTTCACAGTGTAAATCATAGCTCTCAAAATTTCTCTAAAGAAACAACAAAGCTTGGGAAAACGTTCATTGTTGGTAACCGTCTTTAGGATAGTCAGAAAAAGTATATTTTAACAGTACCAAAAATTATATCTCCACCACCATTTTCATACCTTAAAAACTTTACGGCCTACAACAACAGGATACTTACGACACTTTTGTTAATACCATGTGAAAAAAGTTATTACCCTAATGCAACAAAGCGCAACCCAGTGGCCGGACCTCAAAACTCTCAGAGAGGGCTTTTTAGTGTATAAATATTTGACTTTAAATCAACCTGTGAAAACTGAGAAATTACGTTTCTATATACAATCTACACTTTCAGAAAAACTTTGTTTCATCAGTTCCCTAGAAAAAAGTGAAATTGTTGTTTAATGAAGTCCTGCTTGTCACGAAAAGCTATAGCTGTGTTATTAAGTATTTGATGGTGTTCGTTTATTCTTCCGACACCATGAGAAGATGGTGTTTTTGGGAACGAATTTTCCTTTGTCGGCGCCCGCGGTGGTGTAGTGATTAGCAGTGCGCGCTACCATTCCGCAGGACCTGGGTACAGGCCCGGTTTAACCCAATATTAAAAAAAATAAAAACATAGTAAAGCTTTTTTCTGATAGCGGTCGCCATTCGACCGAAGGTGGCTTATCTCCATGCCAACTTGAAAGTCTTAGCTTCATACTTACTAAATCTACAAAATCGGTGAGGTACGTTAGTGTTTTTATTGCAATGCTTGTTTTTCATATTCTAACCTCTGTGCAAAATTGAATCGACGGCAGCGTTGATCCGGATTAGCTCGGGCTTAATCCGGATTAACTGCAGTTAATTTCCGAGTTGATCCGGATCAACGCTGCCGTCTGTTTAAGCTTCATAACAGAAACTGAAAATCAATTAACTGTGATCAAAGTAAATGGATCAAATATCGACATATTCTTGGTGGGCAGATCGTTGACTGTCCAACTCCCTTATAAACCTGCTATAATTCACCTACAAATGCCATGGCGTGGATTACAAGTAGCGCATAAAATACGAAATTTTACTTCGTCCCTCGTTAATGTGTAATTATAAAATAATCTCAGATTAAAGCGATAACTTTTCAGTGTTCAATCTAGTTTTATCGATAATATTGGAGAAGAAGAGGAGAAATGTCAAATGAAAAAGTAAACAAAAATTAAGGCTAGCAAAGAAAAGAGGCTGGTAAAGGTATTTTCATTAAAATATTAAGTTAAAATATATTTAAATTGCTTAATATGTATAGCAGATAAAGTGATCACGGTTTCATAGAAAGGAAACTTAAATTTACCTTGAGTTGTGAGAATAACAAGCACAACAAATTTGACGGCTAATAATCTGAGATTTGCCTGTGTAAAGCAGGTGATTAGCAAACGTGCTTTGATTGAGATCATCTTTATGTATATATAAACGTATTTTAAGAGATTTTCTAGAACTAGAAACCAATTAGAATTAATTTTATTCTTAAACAATTTCAATCGAAACTACTTTTGAATATTCTGTGAAAATTGTATGAGGGAAATGCACCAGGTATCAGAGGCGAATAAAAACGGTTGGACAGAGTTGAAATGCCGGAAGATATTGAAAATCTATACAAATGAAACAAATTTAGAGATTTCCATTTATTTATTTTTTAATAAAAGTGGGCAGTAGATTAGAATTTTGCGTGTGTTAAGTACCACATACCCACTTTGTGGCGCGATTTTTTACACTTTCATAGCAGACTGTTGATTTTTATGCCAATATAGCAAATACATAATGCATACGTGTATGAAGGAGTATCAGCTAGCGAACAAAACACACGTTATGCCCTATGGCAGTAAAATAATTTATACATTAGGATGGTCCCAAAAATATTAACATCTAAATTTTGGGACAGTCCTACATAATGTTTTAAAGCAGGGACCGTAACGGTTATGCGGTTATGCTTTTTTCAAAAAAGTAAAAAAAAAATCGTTATTTTTTCATCGATATGTTTTCAGTCAAAAATAAAAGTTACAGCATTTAATTTTTTCGGTAAGTCAATTTTTAGCTTTTATTTTTTACCGAAAAAATAAAAGTAAAATTTTAACTTTTAAATTTGACCAAAAAAATAAAAGTCAAGTTTTAACTTTTACTTTTAACTGAAAAAATACCAGTAAAAATAACGGTTGATTGCTGACTTTTTTGAAAAAAATGTAAAAAATAGGATTAATATCCCTAAGCTAAACTTTGAAATTTTGAAAATAATTTTTATTTTCGATCCCTGTTTTAAAGTACAAAATAAATACGTCCAGAAATTTTCAAAATGTAAAAAAGAATTTTGATGCCCTTTTTTTGTTTTAAATCGCAAAAATTCAACAAAACTCTGACTTGAGGTTTGAAAAATTTTACATATTATCAAAACTTCTTCATATAAATTCATAATCTCGCTCAGTTATAGCTGGTAAAAGTCGGGTTTTTGTAAAAATTTTGCGACTTAAAAAAATATATATTTTTTAAATACCTGGTACGGCCCCTAACATTTTTTTTAATAAAAATAATCGTGGTTGTCTTCATTTGTCTTTTGCTAATGCTACCAAACTTTCGTGCGATCAGTCGACCAGAATCTTTCAAGAAGCAAAAATTTCTGATTTTTGGGAGGAAATGGCGTTTTTCAGACTAAAGGTCCGTTTTTTTCAAATAACTTTATAATCTACCCATTAAATGCATTTTTAAGAACACTATTTTCGTTTAAAGGGCAGATAAATTTTAAAAGCTACTTGAGAAAAGGACCCTAAGTGGGACGTTGGGCGAAACTTAAAGAAGAACCACCCTAATATGCATAAAAGCATAAATACTAACACATATCTAGAGTATATTTAAACTAGCACCATAAAGAGAATGCATTGCGGTTTGCGTAAGCTACAAAAGCGGATGAAAGGCTTTCACACATACATACATTGAGTGAGCTAACGTATTATTGAAAACATATGAAAACCGGATGATGAGGCATGCCACAAAGTACTCTTTGTAACAACGTGCCATTGAAAAACCACTAGTTAACAACTAATTAGAATGAGTAGTGGCAGCTTTATGAGCTTTTGCGGCTACCGAGTGCCCGCTTCAACAAATGGATTGGAAACACATATAAAGTAGATTCAAAAACAAAAGCAAAGCGAATACGATTGTGATTGCACCTTTAGCCAATTTTTGTATGTGTGAAGTATGTATGTTTTATTAATAATTTTGATATTTTACACCTTTTATTACGCGCTACGCTTTTCAATTTAGCTACTCACAAGCACACGCTCACGCTCACACACACCCACACACTCACACACACTTGTCAATGCGCTTAACCCTTAAGTACATTTTAACAAACGCCACCAAGTCAAATAAGTGTCAAAACTTTCTTGTTTAACTGTCAAAATGTTTCGTTGTGTCTGGAAAAGTCAGCGCATAGCAAAAGAGAAAATACTTTGTAGACATTTTTTTGTGTAGCATTGAAAAGTTGAATGAAGACTGAAACCCTCTGCTGCAAGTTAATGGGAACGATTTCTTTATGCTGGAA
>NW_023458566.1:881561-917682 GCF_013731165.1 Rhagoletis pomonella | reverse complement strand
GAAACCCTCTGCTGCAAGTTAATGGGAACGATTTCTTTATGCTGGAATTCGCAAAAAAAAATAAATAAAATTTTCATGTATCTTGATTGAGGAAAGGCTGCATGCATAACCAGAACTGAGTGGGTCGAAAACTTCTAACAATTTTCGTAGGGTAGTCGCCATAAAAAAGGAGCGAGTATACTCGTATATCGTCGCCCTCATGCCAGAAGCATGAATGTGCAAATTAACAGTTTTGAGATGTTCTATGTTACACCAAAGCCCATAATAACGATTCTGATAAAAATGTGTCCACTATCTTCGAGAAGACTCGTATAAGGTTGCCACCTATTCGAAATTAGTTACACATTAATTAAAACACCATAATATGGGTCTCAAATGGCAGCTATTTTAAAGATTCCTAATTCAAAAATATTTTTAATAGGGTTGCCACCTATTTCAAATCGCATATTTATCTAATTTTTTGTTTAGAAAAAAGGTAAAATATTACTATTCGTGAGTACCAAGCGAAGGTTCTTAAACAATGCTTTCCCTATATACAAAATGTTATCTCTTTGGGATAATAGTGTAAGGTTGCCATCTATTTTCGATTCTACGCAATTTATCTAAAACATCGCAATATGGGGATCAAATGAAAGGCATTGTTGAGAACTTTTGCCAGAAAATATTTTCCATCAGGGTTGCCACGCTTCTATGTAATACAAATTTTTTATTTTGTTAATATCAATCAGCATTTTTTTTTATGTATATACAGCACATATACGCTTAAGATATGTACCATTCATTACAGCATATTTTGGAATAGAGTTGACACCTAAATTTTCGAGTAAGAAATTTACTTAATAGATATCGCAATCCATTTTTTTTTTATTCCCAAAACATTTTTATAAAGCTATCCAAATCTTGAGAACTTCAAAAAATATATGCACTCCGGGCAAAGCTCGGTCAACCTGGTACTGTAGAGTTAAGTTGGGTTAAAAAGACTTTCAAACTTGATTTCCCAAAATATTCATTTTCATTTTTACACAGTCATGTTTCTGGCATTACTGGTTGAACAAGGAACTGAATACAAACTGCAAACTCATTAGACAGCTTTTCGAAAGTTCAAAGGGGTCATATTATACCCAGAAAAAAGGCAGCTAAAAAAATTTTGCTCAACACATGATTTGGTAACTATAACCAAATGATAACCAAATCATGTGTTGAGAGAAATATATGAATAGCACATTTATTAACAAAAACTGTGAGGCTATGAAAGGCTTGCTCCAGTTTCTTTAGTGGAACAAGATCGACTGTCTGCTACCTCTTCGAAACGTAGGTTTGCTGGGTGAAAAATTATAGCAGATCTTCCTTCATATTTGACAGGAAAAAGGCGTGCTGGGCAGTAGCGTCCTTTGAATGTAGTATCTGCAGACGATGATGGCAATTTTCCAGCACTAATTTAAGGAAGAATCGATCATATCATCGATCATATCATGGTCTGCGCAATTATGGCTAGTTATACTTACATTGGATAGCCAGTTAAAGCCCCAGATAAGGGAAAAACCTCTGACACGACTCTAAGTTTGGTTTATATCACCGAATTCCGCCTACAATATCTGCTTAGAAAAATGGAAAACACACTCGAGTATCAGGTTGCTGTGCGGGGATCGTAAACATCGAAGGGGCTTTTGATAATAAATACTTCTATCGATCAATCTCGAGCAAAATGGTGCATAGTACCATAAATATCTTTACTGTCGGGTGGATCGACACCGTGCTTCATAAGTGCGGTATTACATCGCCATTACGCTATTAGAGGATGCCCGCAGGGAGCCTAGGAAGCCTTTGAGTGCGGTGACGATCTGGTAATTATTGTTATGGAAAAAATCAGCGGAGCTATGCGATGAATCTGTTTTGGTAGGATTGCTTCACTTCTATTCCAGATATGTAAATTCACTCACAGACATGTCGAGGATGGAGGACAGCACAGGTGCGGGTATTTATGGTTCTAATGCTAGAGTTCTATTGCAATTGGCAGAGGACACACACATTTTTAGGAAAAGGGGGTAGCAATCGCGATCTGTGCAGGAATAAATTTTGAAATAGATTAAAAAAAACTACGGGTTAATAGTTTTCTTTCAGTTAGCCTATCTAAAGGAAACTCACCTCAAAGATCGTCCAGGGGTGTTTTCAGGCTTGTCACCTCTTTAAGAAAAATTAGGTCATATACAAACTAGCGAGAAAAGGCGTGAAGTTGATGGTACGATTATGTTGGGCTAACAGGGTTACGAACTCATTGTAGGAATACAAAAATCTTCTAGGTCGGAGCTGCCGTTATTCTATTGCACCTGGTTCAAGTGTTCTGGATATGAAATTTCGCTACGAACTTGGATCGAGGAAGGTAAAGATATAACAGCACCTACAAGCAAGTTAAGAAGCTTCTAAAAGGTCCAGGAATATTTCTTACTTTTTATTCTGCGAACTTACTTAATTCCTACCGTAGTCAACCACGTCAGCATGGACTCAATTTCTTCGAGATACTTTATCTTAAACTTTAAATTTCCAACAAATAAAAGTCTATCGCATTGTTAACCTCCCTTTTAAGTAGTCCGTTAAGCTGAGAAAAGAAAACCATACGCACTGCTGCAAACATACTTTGGAAAGTTTTAATGAAAATGTGCAAAGAAAAGAGAAACTGTAAAGTAAAGGAAAATAGTAAGTTGCATATTTTTCAAAGTCACAGCTGTACGCTGTCAAGCAACAAAGTATTTGACATATGATTTGACGCCGCCGTCGCCACACCGCCAAAGTGCAGACTGCTTGCTACTATGTATGCAGCATAAGCCCACCCAAAAAAAATTCAATTTGTACACAATAACCAGAATTTAGAATTTTTGAAATTTTTGAGGGCACAGCTTGTATAAATAATGCACACATTGCAATATCATATGGAAATATGTTGAAAAATGTGAAGTTGGAGGCAGACACACACACGCGTGTAACTGTCTCAAGTGCTGCTAAGTCATTTTCACTCAATAAATCCACTTCAATATTTTAATACCTTCATATCGGTACATACATATGTATGTATGCAGGTATGTGTGTATGTGTGTAAATGCATTCATGTGCCTATATGCCGGTGCATTGTCTGCGTTTTAATTGTTTCCTATGAAATTTAACAATTATATCGGATGCTGGCATCGCACTCTCGCGCTGTAAATAACATTTGTTACATATGCTCCATTGTTTTTCATTAAAAATTTCGATGCACCAGATAATGACACTCGATGATTAGTGCATGCGTCAATGACACTCTGATAAATGGCTTTGTATAAATTTGTATGTACATGTATGTGCACGTACGTACATTTGTAATAAGGTAGACAGGCATCTTTATAGGTACCATTTTTGAGGGCTTGGCTTAGCATTCCATACATTTTTTAACTCGGTACAAGTTTAGCTCTCATAAGCATCTGTTTTATTTTTCTGAAATGCTTTGTGAGTACATAGATATTTTTAGATTAGTCTTTATACATACATATATACATACATATATACATACATATGTCAACCCATGCAGTTGAATTAGGATCAACTGGGGCAGAAATTGTATAAATCACGGACTCCCTAGAACATAAGTAAGCTTCTCATGCTCTTCCCTTTTTAGTTTAGATATATAAACTGACCTTTATTTGTTTTAATTTTGATCTAAAAAATTTGGAATTTTCTTAATTTCAAAATCGGGAACCGGGCTTGAATTTTTCGAATAACTCGAAAACCGGGTTTGGTAAAATGGCTAATAATCGAATACCCTAGCATTTATCATTATTAAGCGTTGATTATAAAAACGATAGAAAAAACAACGATCACGATATGGAAAACTTTGAAGGCATATAAAACTACATCGAAATCGAAATCGATAACATTTCCGATTACAATAACAAAAGTATTATATATAAACTGCATGGAACAAAGAAAAGTAGAATTTCGAAAATATTTTTAATTCAAACTAGCAAATGCCGGGTGTGCTTCGCTTCGCTTCAAAATCATATTTGTGTTAGGAAATACAAAATAGTTTTAAGAATCCAAAAAGGCTTGTATTAGTGTCCGACCTAGGGTTCGGGCTGTCTTCGGTATTCGGCTGATTTTTTATGTTCGACTCTGGCCGAATTCCCAAGGTGTTGTATTTGTCGTGAAGTTAACATTATTTTACGACAGTTTTTGAAATTTTGTTGTTGTTTTACATCTCTGTATAACACTTTTGAAAATGTAAGAACTCTATATCGACCCCTTTGAGCAAAATTAAATTCGATTTGAAATTTGGTAGTGCAAATTCGATTTAACTCGAATTTTTTGCGAATTTTCCAAACATTTTTTACTAAAAATTTAAAAGTTCGTTTGTAAGAATTATAGCTCAAAACGAAAAAGAGATTCAATTGATCTTACATTCAAGTAATTAGTTATCCGTATCGCTCTTCTTAGCTTCACAAATAAAAAGAAAAAATGGACAGGTATATAATTACACATTTTGATTGTTCGGACAAAAAAAAAAATAGAAATATAAAAAATTCACTCCAGTTTTTATAAATGGGTTAAATGAAAAAACCACAAAAGGCCGACAGCAAAAAAAAAGCAACGGGAATTCTTAGCTACACATTGATGGCTATACTAAAATTCCATGAACTAAACGAAAATTTTTGGAATTATTCTTAATGTTGTATATAGCTTGAATCCTTGATATTTGTGGGTTTAGTAAAATCGCCAACAATATCCTTATACAAACACAAATAGCAAAAAATATTACTTGAACAACATTGTGAATACAAAAAGATCACCAGGGAGTTTTTTGACTCACTGTATTTGTCTATAATAAATCCATTTGAAGTTTTTTTTTCAAATGATGAAGTTTGGTTGTTGCCTTTAGCTTCATCACTTTCGCTTTTGGTTGAAGGAAACCGAGAAAATATCATTAATATGATCTCAAATACCCTATCAATAGTTAATAAAAAAATTAATTTCAATTGAATTAGAACAAAACTATAGTTTTTAGTAAAATAGTTAAAAAAAAGTTATTGGTAGATATTTTCCAGATTTCGCAAATTTTATTCATGTGGATGGTAAATATTTTTTTTAGTCAATGGCAACCCTAATCACAGACTTATTTTATTTTTGTAACGTCAAACTTAATTTTAATGTTCGGCTTCGGCTTCGGTGTTCGGCCAAGTATTGAATAGTACCTAATATTAGGCTTCGGCCAAAATTCCAGCTTCGGTCGGATACTAGTTAGTTTGTATAGTAAAAGGTCTTAGTTAAGTTTGAGAATACATACTGGATAGCCGAACGCTCACAAAACGTATTAGGGCTGTGATATCATACGGAATTACTAATTGCTTACGATTTTATGGTGTGATCTCTTGGATATTCTTCCAAGGGAGCCATTGATATATATTTGCAGCAGCACGAGGGTGTTCGCACCTTTCCTTGCCAATTTGTCCCTTTGGCAATTCCTCTTAGTTTCTACATACATCAGGTAAGTGCCATCATGTTTGGCTATCTCGTCCAGAGATGTCACCATTGAGTGATGGACTTTGCGACACTATTGTATGTATGTGTGAGTATTAAGCTTTAAGAGCTACCAGACTGCCGCCGGCGATCAAGACTCGTTTATTCTCTTTAGGGCTATGAGCGAGACTCCGCGCTATCTTCTGGGTAGCAAATATTTTCTCACTCCACAAACTATCGATGTGCCACAAGGATAACCCGATATTCCGTTGATCTTCTTTGTGTCTTACTGCTGAAATTCGACCAGACAAAGGCAAGATCGCATTTAGCGGTGTTGATATGAAAAGAAATTCATTGCATTTTGAAAATATCTTTATTTATTTAAGTATAGTAGATACGTGTCATAATTTCACTTCAATTAAATACTTTAATAGATATTGACTTCTCCTGAAGTTGCATAAATGTATGTATGTACATGTAAAAGAAATCTCTCACCTGCCAAGTTTTTGCACATCGTACATCTCTTAATAATTGGCGAAATACAATAATTCAGAGAGAATAATTCGCACAAAATTAATGACTTTCACCAACTACAAAAAGGAAACTGGAAAATAATGTCCATTAAAATGTACGAAATACTATATAAAAGTTATGCTTTAAATGAATTACTATCCTTGCAAGCAAACATTCTCACTTACATACACACACACATGCGTACATACATATGTGCATTTGTATGCATGCACATAATTGAAAATTTTCACAGCTTTGTGGAGGTGGCAACAGAGCATTGGCAGTTCTATTGTTGTTGCCACCTACAACAATATGCAGAATAAATAAAATAATTCATACCTTTGTGCAAATGCACATATTTATGTACATATGTTAGTTTGTGCGTGCATGTGGCTGTGTGCTTGTGTGTGTGTCTGAGGCAGCAGAGAGCACACATTGTTCGCAATGAATTCGATTTCAAGTGGCAATTTGTTCAAAATCCAATCAACATTATAATTTCCAGCAGAATGTGTGAATGCAAATGCAAAAGTTCGAGTGTTGCATGCAACATGTGTATGTGTGTATACAACAACACGTTACGAACTGCATGCAGCCTTTTGTATATTAATATACATACATATACATATGCAGGTACTTATACAGATATGAAACTATAGCAACAAAGGGACGAAAGTACACAAAATTCAGCTTGTTACACATACATGCTTATATACTTATGTATGTATGTATGTACATATTTAAGTCGCCAATAAAGAGAGGAAAATGAACTTGCGCCACTTCTCAGTGATTGTATACATCCATACATACACTGGCGGCAGAAATAATAGACTCGTCGTACTTTGACCAGTTTAGGCTATATTTCTTTAGTTTATTTGATGTTCACAATTTTTTTTATAAAAGGATTTATATCCGCTTTTCAGACTTTGAACAAAAATTATAAAAATTCGACAAATTTTCACTAAATTTTTGATTCAGAATTTTTAGAAAAATTTTTGGTATGCAGTTTTGTAGCCCATTATATAATAAAGTGCAAAATTCAATTGTCACGCATTTTTTCCCATATAAAGTGTGCTCGAAAATTTTTTTATATGGAAGGGAAGCATCATGAACAAAAAAAAAAAATTTCTAAAATCAACGGTATTTTCTATATTTTTGAAACTCACACTTTATTATATTAAACTTGAATAGGCTACAAAACTGCATACCAAAAACTTTTCTAAAAATTCTAAAAAAAATTTGAAAATTTTTTGAAAATTTGTCGAATATTTATAATTTGTATACGAAGTTTGAAAAGTAGATTTAGATGGTGTTCTAAAAATTCTGAAAAAAAAGTTTGAAAATTTGTTGAATTTTTATATAGAAAGTTTGAAAAGGAGATTTATATGGTGTTTGTTGTATATCTAGCCAGGCTTTTATAAAAAATATTAAACATAAAATAAACCAAAGAAATATAGCCACAATTCTTCAAAGTAAGGCGAGTCTATTATTTCTGCCGCCACTGTATATAGTAAGTTTCGCACATTTATATGTATGCTCACTTTGTAAAATTGTATGGCAGTTGCAACAAGTTGGCACGAAACAAAATGTTGGTGCCACACAAATCACAAGTTTGCAATTTGTTGCAAATTCCCGTAGGTGTTTTTGTTAACTTTTACTAGCTGCAAGCGAACCGAACCTTTGCAAGTACGGCGGTGATGGCAGGCATACGGCCGTGGCGCTTTTTAGGGTGCGTGGGGTGCGCGGGGCGGTAGGTGCAGCTCAAGGTTTGTGGGGTAATATCATTTCACCCAAAAACACTTGTAATTGTTGCAAAATATTCGAAATGCTGTTTGTGTTGTTGCAGTTTTTTGTTGTTTATGAGATAGTAAATGTAATTGGATTCGTGCAAAATTTTCGGAAAAGGGCTACAGTAGCAGTAAGTAAGAAATTAATGGAATGAGGGGCGTAGAAGTCAAGGAAAGTTATGAGACGATCACCTTGGAGGTTGCGAAACGGGTACTAAGCAACAGCTGTTAATTGGCAAAGGCGTTACAATACTTAAGTGAATCGAACGGTCTTGAAAATTTTTATTTTAAGGGAAATCCAACATACTGAGTTCCAGGTATTTGAAAGAATGTACATATATATATATTTATAATGATATGACCTTGCAGCCTTATTGCTTTTTTGACGATATCTTTTTGATGCTAAACTGAATATCTTCGGAAATGCTGCAGAAATTGCGCAGTAAAAATTTTGTGTTCTTCGAACGCTGGATGTAGGCATAGTCGCCCGAATTTTTGCGTAGAACGTGGTGCTCTCCCATAAAAAGTTTCATTGCCTCATTAATTGCAGCTCGAATACACCCATCAGCCAACCTTTTTTCAGAATAAAATAAAGCGTTGGACTACGCTAGATGCAAACACCTTGTATTATCAGAGGGATGTGTGCAGAGAAGGAACTATTTGTAGCCGGAAACTGAGCGCACCGAACAGTTTCATCAGGTGTGAAGTCGAAGCTTCCAAAACTTATCCAGTGCCATACTCAGAGTTCATGAGAACTTTGTGCTTCTTTGCTTGATGGTGGAGCGGGGAGCTGCGGCAGCTTTACCGGTAGTATATAGGGCCACGAAGCTAGACTAGCGCTAATAAAGAGATATTAAACTGTTAATGATGCTAACAGTCAGCTTTAGAGCTCAGTTGCCTGTTCTTTGGTAGCACCCGATCATAAACTTCTTGCTCAGCATCATGTTGAACTCAGGTGTACCTATGCCTTTTAATTTAGTTGGTATTATGGGGATATCAACAGACCTTCCCAATAGATTACCGAGTGTTGTGGCATGTCTCTTGCTTCGTCCATTATGAGCTTCTTGTCCACGGTGACCGTGGTGACGTATGGTGGCGCGACTTAAGCAACTTTTTGCCGCTCTGTTCAATATTGGCAAATATAGTTGGGTTGTTCACAGTCGGAATAGGTGCATATTTCATTGACGTAAACTCCCCGCAGCAGTCTAACGCCCTTCGATGAGGTGGTGAAGCTGGACTCCTTAGGTTTCTTGGGGAATAAGATTAGGCTCCTTGCGGTTAAGAAAGGAGCTAGATCGGATATATGGTCGTTTATTTTCGAGAACGTCAATATCGAGCAATCGTCACCCTAGCAGGGCAGGGAAACTTGCTGTGGTGGCTGGGAGAGATTCGAAATGTAGAAATAAAACACAATATTTCTCGTTGTGGATATTTGATCCGCAAAAGCTATGAGCCACTCAAAATAATTCGTCGTCCACCGTTTGAACCCCTGTGGTAAAGTGGAGGGCCTCAATGTCTATTAGTAACTTTGGCTGACGAATGTAGTTGAAGAGTCCAATGCTACTAGGACTCACAGGCAGGTAACGGTTAAAACCACGAGTTATCAGAGTGTTTATGGCTTTCAGTGCTATGTCCTTCGCAGAAGCCATGCTCATGATTCGCTCCGGTCAGATGAAATATGTAGTGCGGGAGCATCAAGGCCTCAAGAGCCGATATGTCTCCGTTTGGTTAGCAGGAGTTGGATGGTTTACCTTGCGCGTCGAATGTGATGCTTTGTCGAGAAGATGGGAGAAATATTCCGGGATTTTGATTTATGGATTAGGGCCATTTTCAGATATTACAAAAATCTTTAGCCAATAAAATTTTGTTTAACATTTTTTGCACTGTTCAACAGGAATTATCGTAAGGTAAATATCATCATATTGCTGCTATCTGAAAATCCATAATGTAATGAAATTTAACTATGTACATATGTATGCAAAAAATGTTCACAAAATGTAGCGAACAAAAGTGAGAGCGGGAATATCAAAAAATCAAAAACAAAAAAAAATCGTGCAGCCGCAAAAGTACAACATTCAACTCATGATCCCACCTTCTCGCTACACACATAGCTTGCCAGCTAGATATCAACCCCCCCCACAGTTGTTGCATGCAACATGCAGCTATGCATAGTCGTGTTGCACAGTTTAAATTATAATGGCTTTATTAAGCGGCCAAAGTTGCAACAAAACAAAAACACAATCAGAAACAAACCCTAACAACAACAACAACAGCAACCACACAAACAACAGGTTTCACGGCAAATTATGCAACAGGATTGGCCGACAACAAAAGCAACAATATAACAACACAATGATTGTTGTGGCACTTGCTGCCAACGCTAAGCTACGCTTAGTCAAGTGAGCCCAGCCACACGGGCATATCAAGTATTTGCGCAGATTTTCTCATAATTTTATAGGCAACTGTAGTGCGGTAATACACACATACAAACACGCACACATAAAATTATGAGTATAAAATACCAACGTTCCTCAAATAAATAAATATGGTATGCCAGTATGATTTCAGTAAGAGGCGGCAGCGCGTTGAATGGCGGATGGTCAGACTGCTATACTGACACTGACAAGCTAAAATTGACTGGACAGACAGACTGTCAAGCACTCACTCCACCACCACCACCACCGCCATTCATTCATTCGCTGACAAACAAACTAACACACTTTTGGCTGAGTGCACTTACCGGCAGTTGGGGGCCTCTTAAGCAGGTGTAAGAGTTTTGTGGCAACATACACACACACGCGCAGCACTTAGCCGCACAGCCAGACGTCAAAATACATAAATATTTTTTGCTGGGATTTCGGCAACGTTTAAGTGCTCCAGCCAACGCCAATAGTTGGCTAGCTTCTGGTTCGTATTTGATATTTTTTTTTGCTCTTCCCACTTTTCCGATTTTTTTTTCATTTTTTTCCATTCACATACAAGTGGACCGCGGCTTTATTCACGATTTTTCGTGCAACTTTTATTTTGAATCACTGTTATTTTTATAGTAATAAAGATTTATCTCAGCTCACAGCTTTTGTTTGACGTTTTTACCCAGACGCCAGTTAAAGTAGCAAAGCTGAAGGACTTTATAAGTAGTCTAGAGAGTTAATATGAGTGCTCGTATGAACATGCATATGTACATTAGGGTGCATCACTCTCCATGCAAAACAAATCAGAAATTCAGAAATTTTGTTGAATTTTCCTACATTTTTTATAAATTTTTTGAAACTGTGACTCAACCAATTTTGGTTAAAACTTAGACAATATTTTTCTATAAAAAAACAAACAAAAAATTGAGCTGGAAAAATATTACGAATATTAAAAAAAAAACACGAGATCATTTGTTTGAGTCACTGTATTGGAACAATATTAAGATTTATGCGAGCTGGATCCAATTGAAGATATTTCCAAAAATTAAGTTTTATATACAATTTTTTCCAAAGATCACCTCAGATGATAGAAGACTGCATGCCTAAAAGTCTGCGGAAAAATGTTTAAGAATTTTATCAACGGAATAAAAAAAAATAATGTGATTTTTTTAAGATATTTTCAAATCGGTGTCGCTCACGCAATTTTGAAAATTTTTCCAAAAAACTTTGCCGGTAGTCTTAAAATATAAACATTTTATGATTCCCATGGAAAACCCATAACTGTTATTGCTGTTGCACCCTAATATACATATGTATCTATGTACATATGAGTGTACATACATTTAAATTGTTAGAAGTGTTTATGCTTTTCGAAAAATATTTAGAAACCTACATACAAATTTATCAATGTGTGGTCCATCATTTTGACAATCCACACCGGTGGTCTGCAAGAGTGGCTCAACTTAATGGGTCAATGGATTATCATTGGATGAAGAAGTTTATGATGTGAAATATATTTTCATTTGATGACGAGCAAGAAGTGTTTGAATGCACACAATAACAACGAAAAAATATATATGTACAATGCGCAAATTGTAAACACCGCGCGAAGAAGATTTGTGGATTTAACAGGAAAAAAATAAATTTTATTTCTGCTATTTCATTGATGGGTATCAAGTCAAATAATATACAATCGTAATTAGGTAGAATGTCCTTGCTTTTTTGCTAGCTACAACTGACCATTAGCTTACGATGTTTTTGTAATTCCTTTCTTCCTTTGCCGAGTTGTCGTTCAAAAAATGATCTCATATCGAAGTAACTTCAAAAAGTAATAAAAAGCCAACAAACAGGAAGCTTTAGAATGAGGAGGCATACATAAGTTTACAACTGGGAAGTTTAAGTTGTCATAAGCTAAGAGAATTAATAATCTACACCTAAGGATTATTTCTCCTGAAAGAAGGGTTCCTTATTAAAAAAATATACATCTGGCGCATACACATTTTGCTAGGTGTCTGGCCCAACTTCCCTTCTAGCTTGTGGCTTCTATGTTGTAACACTGCAGAAGCATTTTCATGGTAGAATTATACTCGAAAGGAAGCCAAATGAACAAAACTACTTACTGACTATTGACAAAAATATTTAATTAATAATAATAATAATAATAGATTGGCGCTTACACATATGTTAGTGTTTGGCCGAGCTTCTCCTCCGACTTGTGGCGTGCGCCTTGGTGTTGTCACACAAAGCGGAGGGACCTACAGTTTTACGACGACTCCGAACGGCGGTTGTATTTTTATGAGAAGCTGTTTTTCATGTCAGAAATTCACTCGGAGGTTTGCCATTGCCAACCGAGGGACAACCGCTGTTAAGACAAAAATCTTTATTCTATATATTCTTGCGATGTTGCTTTGACCAGGGCTTGAACCCAGGTGCTGATGAGTGAAAGCGCGCACTGCTTACCACTACACCACAGCGGCCGACGAACAGCGGTAGCGAAAATATTTAATTGCTGATCATATAATAGGCTCTATTTACGTACAGCTCCACAAGTAAGGGAAAGCTTCAAATCAGGAACATCATTTAGCTCAGATGGGGCTCAATTCCAAAGAGCCAATTTGACATAATTATATTCCTACATAATATATGGAGACGACACGTAGATTGCGAATAGGAACAGTGTTGCCAGAATTTTTGTATAGCGCATCCCCATATCAAGCCGCAGTTACCCCCAAAAAAACCCCATTTTTCTTCTAAACCCCCTTAAGTAAGAAATATAAAAATATGTATTCTCATTTCTGTTAGATCAGTTTAATTACAATAATAGCGATTTCTTATTTTTTATGGTTTTTGGAGACTATTTAACAACATACCTTCGGCCCAAGATTCCCAATGCTGTCTGTAAGTTCGTCAAATTTTTTTTGTGCGCTTGCCACTTTGTAAAATTCGTTTTACACTAAGGAAATCAGAAATATATGCAGTCCATTCGGTGAATGCCAATCACAGCGATCTTTTACAGTTTGGTGTAATGAAGTGAGAGAAAATTGTGTGTTCAGCGAAAGCCAATTAAAACAGGCATTTGCCACGAATAATGCTTTGACAAAGAAAATCTTTGTTGAGAAATTTTTAAGGGCAGGCAGTAAAATATATGTATTTTAATTTCAATAAGAATATTTTAAACCAAACAAAAATCCCCATCAAAACCCCTAAATCCCCAAACGAAAAAATCTATCCCCAAATGCTTTCAGAAATTGTACAAGCTTTATATGGACATGGATTTAGTCAAACGCAGCTACAGCATATATACATATGTATATGCAAATAAAAAAGATACTTTGAAAGTAAATATTTATGTCTTAAATCAAAAATGCCATCGCCAACCGTTTATGTCTTTGTTCACATTCAATGAAAATTCACTTAAATAGGCATAAAACTTAATTACTTGCCACTTACTGAGGGGCATTTCATAAGTCACACCGTGTGGTGGGCAAATTTTAATCACCAATCGCATCAATCAATCATGAACGTAAATTACGTAAAAATTTATGAATTGGCCTGTGTGGCCTGTCGAATCTTTCAAAGCGATGAATGCGCTCTTACCGATGTATGTATGTATGTATTGTCAGTATACTTAAAGGTGACTTTAGACAACGCATGCGCCACAACCACGCATTTGGACACAAACAAAAAATGCACGCACTCAGCGGCACACGCGCGCAGTCGCAGCAATAGCCAGCATTAAAACGTTAATTTGATTGAAGTGGCAAAAAGTTAATTAATTACATAGCAACAAATTACAAGCGACATTAATATCACTGACCGATCGACAGGCTGCTAGCCCGCCGCCAGCCAAAGCCGAACAGCCAGGCATTCATTGGGGCAAGCTAGCGAAGCTGGACGCATTGTGTGCCTACATATGTATGTATGTACGAGCACGAATAAATTGTTGTATAGCATGTGGACGCGGAGTAAGGTAAGCGCTCTTGACGTCGCAAAGCCAATTTAATTTAGTTGGCCGGTCAATTGGTTAGCATTGGCGGGTTTAAACGATTCACAAACTTTGCAAACTTGCAACCAATATCAGTCGGTGCGTATGGCCAATGATTTGCGCGATGCTGAGCTCTTGGTGTTTTCCACCACAATTTGAGATGGCGGACTGCTGACGCCAAATAAATCTGGTAATTTGTAATTGATGTGAAAAATTGCTTTACGAGACATCAAACAGGCTTAAATTGTTATTATGACCTGATTTGTGAGTGCAACCTGCTGTTGCAAGTGAGCTTGGGTGCATGTGTGATTTTCGGAATTTCATAGCGTTTGCCGCCCCACACAATTTATTAGCAACCGAAAAACTTACACACGTCTCCGAACAGCCAAAGTGTATAATTTATATGTGTGTTGTTGCGAAGTGTGAATTTGTACATATTATATTGCTGGCGACATATACAGGGTGGTCCATGCTCGGGGCCTTGCTTATACTACTAGTAAGAATTCTTGTCTATATGAATGCTAAATTCGACAATCTGAAGAATAGTTCTGATTTAAGAATCGGAATAAAACTAAATATACATATATGCCATGGCGACTGAGTTATTTCTAAGAAATTCTGGGAGGTTCCAATGACGATGGTAAGGTTAATTTAATTGAGGAGGTCATTTATGAAAGTACCATACTTCTACATGGAGAAATATGTTTGTTGTTGTCCATTATGAGTGCCATCGGAGATGAGTGCAAAGAACATGCTTCTAACCGAGGTTTATTTTACAACGAAAAAAGGAAGTATAATCAGGGCATTAATTTTTTAAATTCTAGTTTGAAGAGTACGACCTATGCTGGTAAAGTTATTCTAGGGGGTTGAGTCTTCTCAACTGCAGGAACGTACATCAACATTATCATCGCGGTGGCTTCTATAGAGAACTAGTTGGTATTCGACAAATGAGTACATCAGTGCGTTGTGATGGACAATTGTCCTCTTTCTCTAAAAGGCACCTGACTATCGACAATGGTAGTTACTTTTGCGGCTGGAAACGTGATATTTACGAAAAGCCTATCTGCCCTATCTATATGTAAATTAAAGCTTAGAAGACGTTCAGTCGTTCGACAGACGAAAAGACCTAAAAATCTTCAGGGCCTCCGCCAGAGATCGGCTCCGATTCCTTGCGTCATCTTTATACCATCGATTAGTTGGATATGAATACCATCATTGTTCACTAGTGAAAAACTATACAGGTATCATTTTCCTTAAGTCCCAAATCAATGACTTCCAAGTTAACTATGGTTTTATTAAGCCGGACTTTTGTATTTCTTCCACTAGGGAGGCGTGTTCAAAATTAATTGGTTTCCTTTAATTGACTTATTTTCTAAGTCTGAGAACTCTCTTTGCAGACACAACATGGATGAAAGTGTTCAGCGATTGTGGCATAAAATATCATGTTAACCCTCTGCTGAAGCGCGCGACTCAGAGCCAAGGCATTTGGTTTTGTGCACTTTCCCAATTATTTGCTTGTTGTTCGCTTTGTCGAGTGCTTTCCACAGGACTAAGATTGTTCGAGTATGTGTCGATGATTAGTCGGATTCAATTTGCAATGCTGTAATAACCTCATCTGTCTACAGAGTTCTGAGAGATCTCATTCACAGACTAGGGTTTTTCTTAATGCATGTTTATTGGTCCCTTGCCTTGGTCATGATGGACTTATTCCAGAAATAATGATCTACATTTGGGTGGAATCACAATTGAGGATGGAGATGATACTCATTGTTTCGTAGGCTGAAGTTTTTCTTTGACTACATTAGGCATTAGCATTGCGAAATTCGGTCTCAGTTTCGTAGGAAAGCGACTGAATGATGACGAAGAGATTCCCGCCAATTTCCATTGTGCCCAGAAACCGCTTCTGGGAAGTAAATAAGAGCTGTATACATATAAATTTCAAGTAATCGTCGTAATGGACGGAAATATTTAATTTTGTTTACATAAATTCAGCAATCGGAGGACATTCAAAGCACCATCTTAGATAGTCCACGGAACAGATTAATAAAATAAATACTTTGTGATAATAAAAATATGATTTTGCCGCACCCTTTATTTGCTAATATTTTGGCGCTCATACATAACCAACTATCAGATTGAGAGCAAGTACCAGTTTTTCAGCCAAGCGTCGATTTTTCAACCACATACAAATATACACAAAACATACAATTTGGTGTTTCTTGCTGCTAATGATCTGTTGTAGAGCATTAATTTATAGAAAAAATATTTCTCACACATAACTAATTTATGTACCAAAAACAACGGTGATTTAAACTGTGATGTTTGCGTTTTTCTTTTAGTTAACTGTCAACAGTGGGCAGTAAAATTTATCGATATTTTCCCCTCGTAAAAAAATATTCCTGCTGGCTTATGTTAATGGAAAAATTTATGGTATAATATTAAGCTGTTGGTTATATTTTGATAGTGAATAATGAATTTATATTGATACGCTTCGGAATTAAATTTTCGAAATTGGTGTGAACTTAAAAATGTGGTTCAATTCGTTATGGTTAATTTGTAATTTGAAGAAAAACGAATTTTCAAGCCAATAGTGTTTTCCCACATAGTTGTATTTACAACATATGGCACTTCTCTCCTCCTTGCCTTCTTAACTAAATTAAGTTGGCAACTACTCTAGTTTCTGCCGCGCACAATTGGTTTCTTATGAAAATTAAGACAGCAACGAAAGAAACTCAGTTTAGTGTAGCGAATGCGATCTGCACAGTATGCCTCGAAAACAATGCATTTCTTACTCAGATACGATTATTACGCTTGTTGCAGCTGCGCACAAATTATCTTAATTATTGTGATTGATTTGTTATCTTGGCGCATGCGCAGAATGGGTATCGATCACACCCTGCTAGATGATATTATTAAATGACCAACGTAAAAGGAGACTCACTTAGATATCAGAGAAACGAATGTCCATTTCGGAAAATCAATACATGGAAATTAAGAATTGGTCTCTCATGAACCAGTATTCCAAAAATGTGTAGAGAAAAGTGCATGATATATCTAACGCGTCATCGCAAAATGATGTCCGGTTTCCCTTTGACTTCTAAACATACCATATTGGTGTGCGAGAGTATTTTATAAAAGCTTTCAAAGAATTTTTCTATTACAAGCGTTTTTTGAGATATATAAAGTCTTCGTGCTAGGCTTTACAGGTACCGGTTCTTTTAGCGATGCTTCCTTTTCCACTTTGGCGAGATTATTGGGCATTTTCACGAAACCGGTCAGATTAAATTAACTGCGATACTTCTCAAGCCACGAGCTCATTCTCACTGGTTCACTTTTTGACTTTGACGAGTACGAAGGGCAAATGAAGGCGAATTCAGAGAGGAATACCAAGCCGTATGCAAATACGAAGACGCTGATGAACATTAGGACGAATATGAAGACATAAACGAAGACTAAGGCGAATGGTAAGAAAAGCACGAAGATGAATACGAGGATGAATACGAAGACGAGGAAGAACATGGACACGAAGCGGAATTCGGAGACGAAAACTTAAGCAAACACGAGTACGAATACGTATGTAGATGAAGATCAAGGCACTACCATTACCCTTACCATTAACATTACCATTATCTAATAATGACATTTAATGGCAGATGGCGCTGGCCAATTATTAGCCCACAGAAGATATTGGTCATGGAAAATATTTATTAGCTGACGGGACTGCATTATTAAATTCAGTTAACCCTAGAACGCATAACCGGGTACCCGTGTGTCCACTAGCAATTTTGACTAATACTGTGGCTAAAGTACCACTTCTTGTAGAGCATTGAAACTTCGGATCTTGGAAGACTAGGTATTTTTGCGTCGCTTGAGTGAACATTTATGAAATTTGGTTGTGTGGTACCGCAGCTACAAGGTTCTTAGGTCGACACCTACGCAAACACATAACAGGGGGGGGCGAGCGTGTGTCCACTACTTTTTGTATGAAGAACTTAGCAAATAACAAGCTATTCATAGGTTTTATCGTAAAATTTTTATTAAAAATCTTTAAAAATACATTAAGAAATCTGAATATGAAATTTAAATGAAAATATTTTATTAAAATATGCAAGTTATTCCGGTCACAAAGGATGCGCATACACTTTTTCACCTGTGTTCCAGACACATTGGGTTTTGTTTTTTTTTCGCAGGCGCTACATGCTTTTAGCGTTTTACTTCCTGCACGTAAAATAAGCAAAAATCTCCAGCTACTCGCTTTTTTGAGACTTTTGATCACCGTTCGTTCACCACGCAGTGGCAAAAAATTATAATTCTGCGTCCGGTTCTTGAAGCTCACGACTTCCATTGCTTACACGAATTAGTAACTGAACACCGTTCACCGTAATGTGTTGTGCGGTGGTCTTAGACTCGGATGAGAACCGCTCCTTTTCTGACGACCATGACAGACTTATAAAAACTACAAGTGAGACTAAGTCGCGGAATACTGCCGTTCACCTTAGTCGACGACCGTCTCGCTACAATCCGAATCAAAGCGAGAGTTTTCAAGACCTGCCCCCGTCACGATAGCAAAATCGTGCTTTGTGATGTCCAAAATTCATTATGTTATCTTCTGTTACCTTTTACATATATACACTGAAAGATATTTAGACTATCGTGGTATGTTTATTGAAGCCTATGGCATAAAAGAGTAAGATTTCAAAGCAAAATGTTGCGAAAAGGCTATGCTGTTCTCAGTTTTTTAAGTCATAGGCTCCACTCTGCGAGCCACCATTTGGGAAGGTGCAGGAGAATAAGCGATAGTAGGTTCTACTGCTACATTACCGATTTAGACCCTTTTGGCCTCATAGATTAAGTTCTAGTATAGTGAGTATGTAAAGTAACAACTTCGAATTTTTTCCAAATTGGAAGCGATAACATCCTTCGTGTCTTTCTTGTGAACCATTACATCTTTTCACGGTCAGCAGCAAGAAATTTTAACATTCGTACCAACGAAATCGTTAAATTTGTTTGCTTAAATCAAAAAACCATAAATTCGCCAAGCAAATCAAAAGAACGTGATGAACAGAAAAAAGGAAGCATAAAAAAAAAAACGAAACGCTCACAAGCTCACGTGCGTGAAATCTTCTTATACTCGTCAGTATTCGCCATTCATTAAGTATTTTCTGCCAACACTCAACGCCTTTGCGCTACCAGAGTGTATCCTCGTATCGCCCTAATTGCGACCAGGATTCACTCGGAAATTTTCATTAAGCACGTAAAGCAGAAATAAAGCAATTAGCCGCGAACATCGCTGATATGAGCCCACGAGCACGCCTCAGAGCGATCCTGCTGCCGCACACCCAGCAACCGACTGGCAAATGGTAAATGAGCTAGCGGAGAGGTGTGCGCATGTGCAGCCGTCGTCGCCAATTATTCGCATGCACATCTGCTGAGCTACCGCAGTGGCACGCAGACGAGGCACATGCATTCCATATATACTTGCATATGCATTCATATATACATACACAGTGTTGCATACATAGGTGCGCGCGTTGATTTGCCTGACTTTCACGATTTCAACTCAATTTGAGGCACCACCAACAAAATAACGATTTGTCATTGCAGCCTGAGCCTGAGACGGAGACGACTCTGAAGCGACGATGACGATGACGGCGACGAGTGAAGCGCATGAAAATTCCATGGAAATTGCATGCAAAGCGTTTGTCATGACATGGCAACCGACTAATTCATCATTAACGCCGCTGCTGCAAGAGCAACGGCAACGGCGACAACAACAACAACAACAGCTACAGCTGCAGCATCAGCTAGCCAAGTGTGTTGCAAGTAGCAATGTCGACCGGCAATGAGTGTGAGCTGTGTGTGTGTTGACTGCGGCTTAAAGGCGCTGTGTCATGCCACCACGCAAGGTGATTGTGGCTGTTGCATACAGTGCAGCATAGTGGTTGCATGCACCGCAGCAACACCGGTGACAGACGATGTGGGACGTCGACAACAAATAGCAAATGGCAAACAATGTTGTCAACATTTGATTTGGCTGACTTTTTTTATTTTATTTTTTTGCTTACCCGGATTTAGTTTTAGTTTTAGTTGCTACCACTTGGAATGAGGCAAACGACACAGTTCATATGCAAATCAGTTTTTCTTTGTTTTTGTTTTACATTTTGCTATTTATATGTACATATTTCATGTGCAGCAATCGTGTCATACCGCCTCGCTGATTTGACATCACATGTGGCAACATACATACATACATACATACACCACAAATTTCTTGCCACCACACAACCTATGCTGCCAACTATACATATAATATCGAATTGTTTTGTTTGGTACAACAACAATATCGTTGTCATTGATGCATTTGTTTTTGCTCTGCTCTGCTCTGCTCGCAATTTCAGTGAGTATGCAAATTTCCACGAAGTAAGTCAAAAGCGCTGGATAAGTGGCGAGCCTCAACCGCTATACTCGTCATTTCATCTTCATCCAGCCGCCACCGCCACAGCCACACTAATGAAGTTATAAAACCACACGACACTCTCGAGCGAACGTATTGTTGGGACGCCACGTTGCAAGGAGCTGCGATTGTTGCATCTGTTATTCATTAGTTGTATCGCTAGCTGGCATGGGCAAAAGTTTTGCTGCTCCTTTTCGCCCGAATGCAAAAGGAAATTGAGCGTGCAAGTTGCCATTAGCTCAAGCAAAGTAAAAGGGTATTTTTAAAGCATTAAGGAAAATGGAGACAGCAATAACCACTATATATGTCCATACATATGTAGTACATATGTACATCTGCTTTTGCTTAAGGTTATATATTTTTTTCTATCTGATTACATTTATCTTATTCTGTTTTCCTTTCTCTTAATTTTTATATATATACTCTATCGATAACAAAATTGATAGTAACATCCAACAAAATATCGATAACAAAACTGATAAAAATATCGATAACAAACTCGATAGAAATTTCGATAGCAAAATCGATAATAATATTGGTAGCAAAATCGATTAGAAGATCGATAAAAATATCTATAACAAAACTGATTAAAATATCGATAACAAAGTCGATAACAAAAACTATGACAAAATCAATTACAAAATCAATAAAAAATAGAAAAATAATCGATAACAAAATAGAAAAATAATCGATAACAAAATTGATAAAATATCGATAACCAAATCGATGACAAATTCGATAAAAATACCGATAGCAAAATCGATAAATAATAGCAAACTCGATAACAAAAATCTATAAAAGATCTAGAAAAAATTTATAAAAATATAGATAACAAAATCGATAAAAATATCGATAACAAAATTGACGAGTAAAATCGATATATAATCGATAACAAAATCGACAACACTATCGATAACAAAATTATAAAAATATCAATGACAATTTCGATAAAAATATCGATAACAAAATCGATATCAACATCGTTAACAAAACCAATAATAACATCGATAAGAAATATCGACAAGAAAATCGTTAAAAATATCGATCACAAAATCGAAAGATAACAAAATCGAGAAAAAAAACTATCGATTAATATATCGATAAGTTCCGAAAATATCAATAGAAAAATGTCCCGAGAATCCCGAAAAACCCACAGTAGTTCCCAGATTGAGTCTCTGAGTCTCTATCTATATTATATTCTCTATAATTACCTTTATTTTAATCTTTCTTCCTCTATTTTCATCTTTACTTCTATCGGTATCTTCATTCTCATCTTTTTCTTTATATTTATTTTTGTTTGTACTTTTATGTTTATCGTTTTCTTCATCTATATATTTCCCTTCACCTTTGTCCTTATATAAGTAAAGAGTTTAAATTTACCTGGGCCTTCATTTTTGCCTTTATCTTTACGCATCTTTGGTTTTTTTTTACCTTTGCCTTTATTCTTTTCTTTATCTATGTACGTACTCTCTTTTACTTTCATTCTTGTACTGGTATTTTTCTAAGTGTTATTCTTTAACCTTTTATTAGGAAGTTTTTGTCAAATTCATACCATAAGCATTCACTTAAGAAGCACTTGCTTCATCCCCAACCATTTCCGTTGCACAATTTCCGTTGAATTTGCCAATTTACTCCCAACCCACCAATCTCCGCTAAAGAAGTTTCACTTCAAAAATGCTTCATTCTTGATTGTTATAAAGATATTAAATTGAATTTTTTATAGCTTATGATAATTTAAAGTCGCGGATTCAAACCTGCATTTATTCAACCGAAAAGAAAGCACTTTCATTTGTTGCCCATAGTATTGTCAAGGAAACTGCGACAATAAGGGTAAGATATAATTTATAGCCGTAGCGCGCGAATCCCGGTCGGAAATGTGTGTTGTGACTCTAAGCGCCTACTTTCTTCATTACCGATCCAATAGTGATTCGCGGTTAGTCGGTGGTGCTTTTAATTCAGTTGAGTATTATGTGTTAGTATGATATTAGGCTCAGGAAACCCGGACCGTAGGAGTCTTCTGCTTTGAGCCCTCAATATCAAGTTTAGGCTTCTAGATTTTTGTGGCGTTTGTCTGGCAGACGATGTCAACCTCGCGAGCTGTGTCTAAGTTTTCTTTAATGGCAACCACTTCTACCCGCCAAACCCTACAAAAGTCTGGCTGCCTAAACTTGATATTAACGGAGAGCTTAAGGCAGAAGATCGCTTCAGTCGTGGTTTCCTGTCCCTGATAACAGCACTTACTGCGAAAAATTCGACTGCAATATCTACGCTTAGCTCTGAGCACCACTTCGTCTGCGTAGACGATCACCTTATAGCCCCACGCTCCACTATCTAGAGCAGAGATGAAAGGGCTCCACTTTGTTTAAGCAGACGCTCCCCCAATTAGTCACGGTTATTCTATCGCAGAGTAAGTTGTAGATGCACCTTTTGTGGTTCAAACTCCTAGCTTATCTAGTAATTTGATTATTGTCATTGGTAAGGTGTTAACACAGGACACAGTCATTGACGAGTTGAGTGGTGATCGTCGTATTGGTTGGAGCCCAAATGACAGACACTTTTTCAATCGCGAATTTTTGCAATGCTTAATGCAGGGGAATACCGGATCAGAATAACAAACCGTATTGTATTTTCCCATAAACTTCGAGGAATAAAAGTTGAGGCAACATACGGACTCGAAAAGGTAAGTGCTTACCGCTATGTGGGTACCAGCACACTGTAGTGTTCAGGGCAATGAACTGGCTGTTGAACTGGAGAACTTTAGGGCTGTGGTTTATACAGTGGGACAGATTTCATAATCAAATCATATTAATTTTAAAATAATGTATTTTACTTCAAATTTAATCTAAAACTTTACACGCATTTGGGAAATTTAATTTCATTTTCATTCCTAATTTCCTACAGCTGGCAACTCTCACCCGTGCAAGCATAACAACAATGTTTCAAATTCAACTCACATCAAATCTATTTTGCATATTCGCCTGCAATTTTGCTAGCGCTCTGTTTTCCTCGAATAGCCTCATCTTGTCGCACACCCCATTTTCATCGGCCGAAAAGTTTCTGTCGAAATGTCTTTCTGCAACTTCTTCAACGTTATGTTGCCACAATGTTTCTTTCATCAACAACAACAGAAACTGCAAGAGCAACAGCAGCAGCAGCGATTTCCACACCAAATATCCTATCTACATCCCGCCATCAGTGTGCGCTTCATTTCGCCAACTTGAACGCTTTGCGGTGACTGCATGAGTTTCGTGTATTTGGTGACATACTGTCGACGAACGTGCCGATATGCTAGGCGGGCAGCCAACTTGCAATCAGCTATCCAAGGCCCGTGCATGCAGCTAGGCAGGCTACTACTAGCTACGAATTCTTGGTGTTGTTGTGTGTCACAATAATGCACAAAGTTGAGCCCAACTAACTATGTACGTAGCTGGTGCACTGACGTTGAGGTTTTCCAACAAAATTCCAAAGTAATAATGCTCGCATTACTATTTAGTCAACTCAACTCGTTATGCAAAGCAGACACAATTTCGTTACGAGTATATGTCGTCGTTATGGATTTTTGTGTCGATTATCTCCGCATATATTATTTTTAGCAGCAGCTCCATGATTTGCCAATATTTAATGTATTATGGATTTTTGTGACACACTCTCTCAATCTGTGATATGTATGCTCTGCTGACCATATTTCTCAGGAGTCGTGCTAAGGTCAAATATTAATAAACGAGTTTGATGAACGAAAATTTAGCAGAGACGAAAATGTAAAATTTTACTCAACTAACCTACATTTTTTTTGGGCAAATGTGTTTATGAATTATTTATAAGTGTAGGAAAATGTGGAATATGGGGTTATTGATAGCTTTGAAGAATTTTCTATGTAAAGCTAATGAGCTGCAGTGTCCGCATACTATTCTGGCTTATTGTGTAGCTATTTGGTCTTCAAGATTAGATCGAAAAGTAGGTAGACTACTGATACGAAATCTATAGCCCGAGACCAGACAAATGTTGGTATAAGCATGCATGCCATTTGACAAGGCGGACTTAAAACCTCTTAATATTTTCTAAATCGCTTTCTCTTGATATCTGACCGTCTCTGTTTATTCTTGTCCAGGACGGCCTTTCCAGTTTGCCTAACAAGGTTCCCGCCCTGCATCCAGAGACTGCCTCTATTAGACATAATATTTTTGTGACTTGTGCGGAAGCTTACCAGAACAAAGCCCTTGGTTTTTTGCCCCAAATGACGGACTCCTATCTGGAGTTTCTTTTGTAAGAATGTACGTCGTTAGTTTTCTTACAAGAGAGAAGAGTAATGGAAAGCTCCGGACACTCTCTAGGAAAACTCGGAAAAAACTTTTTATAACAATGGAGCCGGCTGGCAACTGGAGAGTGTCTTCAGGTGTTTCCCTGCTTTAGTTATTATAGTACTGATTTTTTAATTTGAAGTTCCTACAAGGACAGCCAGTATACTCTAAGGACTCCATTGATTTATGCTCCGTTTCAAATTGGAACTAACTTGATCACTGTGGTGTTCAAGGCAACGATGTGCCAATCATAGAAGGAACTTCCACGTACATCAGCGATCTTATGAAAAGGATCCACGAAAACCATTGGCGTAGTACCGACACATGCAAAACAGCAAAGCATTTCCGAGAAAGTCCATAGAGAATGGTGACGAAAGTTTTCTTAGACTCAGAAGGAAGATGCCTGAATGCTGTAAACATTTTGGAAAAGGAGGAAGATACAGAACATTTGCTCTGCAGCAGTGTGGTCTTTGCTATTCTGGAATGTTTAATTCCGGGTTAGTTGTATTGCGTATGGACGAGCCAACTACTAGGCTATATAAAGGAGTGCGAAAACCCTTCAAGTCTAAAGCAGCCGCAGCAGGACTGAGAGTTCGCCTTTTCATTATAAAATTTACCCTTTTCTGTTTGCGGTATAAAAACATGATACCCATTGGATAATCTTTAGTTTCCGTCCCCATTTGTTGCTTACCATACGCTTAGTCGCGTCGGGAGCAGCCGAATCCTTCTAACCAAGTTATTTGACTCCTTTGGAAGATCCAGTTTTGCCGCTAATTATCAGGGACCGAGAACAAAAGGTATGCTCGAAACTAAATGTCGTTCTTGTAGTTTTGTTTCCAAGAACGCTTCCAAACCAAAACCGAAGTGAAAACAAAACTGTCGAGAACGTTCTCGGTAAGAATTAAATGTGAAAAAACCCTGTGGAACTTTCCCAAAGAAAACAAAATGCGAACAGTACTTTCGGGAATATTTCCAAGAAGAAAAGATGGGAAATAGTCTACGGAACGTTTTGGCAAAGAACAAAAGGGCTACAAAAGTCTAAGAAACTTTCTCGCGAAGAACGATTTGGGATTTATAGCCTCAGGAACTTTCTGACAGAGAACGAAACGGGAAAAACCGTCTCTGAACTATTCGCGAAGAAAGCAATAAAGAAAAAATGTGTCTCTTAAAGTTCAAATAGTTTGAAATATTTGAATATTAAAATTAAATTAAAATTAATCATAAAATAGCTGTAATATAGTTATGCAAATAAAGCAGGGACCGTAACAGTTACAACTTTTATTAAAAAAATCACTCTTTAACAATTATTTTTTGATTTTTATTTAATTACTCTTTAAATAACCGTTATTTCTGACTTTTATTTTATAAATCGAAAATAACAATTAATTTTGATTTTTATTTAAATAATCTGCAAATAACAGTTATTTTTGATTTTTAAATTATATGTCTTAAATAACAGTTATCGAAGACTTTTATTTATAAAAGTCATAAATAAAAATCAGTCACTGATCTTTTTTTTTTCAATCATACTTATAAAAGTCATTTGAATAAGTCGTAGTAAACTTTTGTTTTCCAACACCTTCTTAACTGCGAAAAATGTTAATGACTTTTATACAATTGATTTAAAAAATAAAAGTCGGTCACTGATTTATATTAATGACTTTTAAAAGTAAAAGTCACTGACTGATTTTTGTTGATGACTTTTATAAATAAAACTCTTCAATAACTGTTATCTAAGCCATATAATATAAAAATCAAAAATAATTGTTATTTTGGATTTCTAATATAAAAATCAAATATAATTGTTATTTTTTTATATTTTGCATAAAAATTGCAAATAAAAATTTATTTTCAAATTTGACTCGGTGCAAAACGAAATCGATTGGTATGTTTCACTTAGTTGTAGAACATTTCCTTCATAGCGAATTTTTCCATGACAGTTTTCATCAATAACTGTTATGTTCGGTCCCTCAAATAAAGTCAATGAAGGAGTTAACTTCTAATGTACGGAAAATCAAAAATTGTTCAATAAATGGACAGTTCACCCTCATGATAAACGATCTGGAAGTTGAAGTGATCCAGCTTCGCGCTGGCTTAGAATTAAGAATCGAGGTTTTCAATGAAACGATTTTTTATCCCAACACTCAGAGTGACGTAGAGTTCTCAAAACGTTTGTTCTCTAACAGAACTTTCCCCAGGTTTGTTTTCTTATATGATCCACCATGAAAACGTTCTCGACACTTTCGATCTCATTTTGTTCTCATTGGAAACCGTGCCCGAATGTTTTGTTCTCATGTTGTTCTTCTTTAGAACGTTTCCGCGAGTTTTGTTCTCCTTTTGTTCTTTACGGAAACATGCACGAACCATTTGTTCTCATTTTGTTCCCATTCAGAACGCTCTCAATGGTACTTTAGTTCCCGTTTAGCACTTTTGTGGGAACGAAACTGGAACGCGTTCTCGGTCCCTATCTGTAATTAAGGTTTAGTAAAGAGAGTTACTTCTTTCTTATTTGCAGAGAGCACAAAGCCAGTTTTTTTCGAAAATTGTTTTGAGTCTCGAAAGCTTTGAATAAGATGTATCAACGCCTTTCAGTGTGGAAATGAATGCAAGTCATTTCAGTCGTTCATTGCATTATTCGCATTCAACGCAAACAAGCAAATTTCTACAGCATTTCGAAGTTCGAATATGTTTCCACTTTTATTACAACTCAGTTTATCGACATCTATAAAGGCTCAGTAAGTAATCTTTACTTGTGTAAGCCAAGCACTCACCACGCCAAAATTGTGCATGAGAAGATTTAAAGTGTGCAAAAGTGCATTCGCTACAGGTGCTTTGATATTTATGTATCCAAGCTTTGTTCAAAAGATATTTGGCGATATCGTTAGAGGTGAATAGCAAATACTCCTTGCCAATTCTTTTATGTACTTTACAAAGTCTCTATCATTTTTTGACCGCCCTCCCCTCCCCACCCACCTTATCCTTTTGTCTTCACCTGACTATGTATTTAAGCATAGTTTGATCATATCTGATCACATTTATCACTTTTTTGAATCTCCAACATATATCTGAAAAAATTGTTGTTATTTATGCAGTGGTATTTGTGGCGATATTTTAGTGTTTATTTGTTGCTCGTAGTCTCGGTGGCTTCATTTAGACATTTGCGGCTGCATACATACGTATGTATGTATGTAGATGCATATAATAGTTTGCCGATCTTATCAGCGTTGCAACAACGGTTTGCAGTTTCTTTGGCCTAATAAAGTCATAAAACTTATCTATATCTTTGAAGCATACATATTTCATAATTTTTTGTAGGCTGATTTTTTTTTATAAATACAGGTTGATGACTATATTTAAGCTGCGCTACTCCATACTCCATACTATTTACGGGAGTAAGCTCGTTTTAAGCAAAATAATTGAAGATGCTGGTTATGTATTGTATGCAGGGCTGCCAACTATTTTTAGCCAAGAGGTGCCATATTGAGGATAAAAAAGAAGAGGTTGGCAGGCCTGATTGCATGTAGGTATATGCGCTACATACCAAAGCACAAAATATTATAAATTGTACATATATATTCGTAGTTAAAAAGAAGCAAATTCTGCTAGGTTTCTAAAAGGAAACATCTGAACCAGCTGAACTCAAGAGGTGATATCGGGCATGGATTTGATGGAAATCAAAATATCTACTTATTTAATTGACAAATAGAATGTGAGAATACAGATTTACACATATTTAAAAATAATAATTTTATGGCAGGAAAAAGCAAATCCTGCTTTTGAGTGTGTGAGAGATGCCACCCTCTTCAAAAGATAAGATTAATGAATTAATAAGATAAATAAAAATATAACAACAATGCGAATGTCAAACGAAAGTGGCTTGTTTCGAAAATATTTTTAAAGGGGTTGCCAATCTATTAATTAGTAAGTTAAATAAAACAACTTGGCTGTCCCACGGAAAGGGTTAACAAAATTTTTAATTAAGAGGGGTGCCACTTTTTCAAAAAGTTAAAATCAATTTAATTAACAAGTTAAATAAAATATTTGAATATGAGTTGCCACCGTCTTCAAAAGATAAAATTAATGAATTAATAAGTCAAGCAAAATATTACAACAGTGCAAGTGTCAAACGAAAGGGGTGTGTTTCGAAAATATCTTTTAAGAGATTGCCGCCAGTTGAAAAAGCCAAAATCGATGCATTAATAAGTTAATTAAAAAATCACAACAATATGGCTGTCACACGCGAGTGGATAACAAAATTTTTAATTAAGAGGGTTGCCACTTGTTCAAAAAGCTAAAATCAATTTAATTAATAAGTTAAACGAAATATTTAAATATGCCTATCAGAAAAGAAGAGAGGTGTTAAGAAAGCTGTATCTATTTAAATTTTTTTTCCGACGAGGTTTGCCACCAGCTTACGGATTTAAAATGAATTTAATTGTATATAATTGGGCATACAAATAGCTTACCACCTAGATATGCATAAAGTCTATTTTCGAGGAGCGTTGCCACCTGGTTAAAAAGTTATATTATATTTTAGATTATCAGTTCAACGAAATTTTGATTACAAACGAATAAAATTTAAACCAACTTTATTGTGAAAGCATTTTTAAATGGACCTGTTCCACCTATGCCATCTATTCGAAACGTTAAATTTAATTTTGTTAATAAGTTGAATGAACTATACAATATGGGGGGGCAAACGGATGAAGTTTAAAAATTCCTAATTTTGAAAATTATGTTGGAGATGGTTGCCAATTGTTTAAAAGTGAAATTGAGATTAATTTAATAAGTCAAATAAAATTATACAAAATGATAGTAAAACGAAATATGTTTAAGAAGGCTTCGTTTTGAAAATGTTTTTAGAACGGGTTTTAGAACCTGTTTAAAAGTCTAACTACATTTGTTCAATTACTCTAATGAAATAATACAATAGATACGGATGCAAAACAGGTTGACAAAACCTTGATTTCGAATATATTTTTTTAAAAGGGCTGCCACCTGTTAAAACAATAAATTCCATTTAATAACAAATGGCATAAAAAACGCGTAGGCAAAGAAACACGCGTAAACATAGATTTATACCTGGCCAGGGACTGTCGCTCCAGCATCATTCTCGCAAACACAGTTGACCCCGAAAATAAGTTTACGCGTCTTCCGTCACTGTAAAATAGGCTAACGCCTCGAGACAATAAGCAACTTTAATAAACAAAAAAATATGAATTTTTTTTCTACAATTTATTTTCTTTGTTGTTAGTTTTGAAATAATAAAACCTAACAGCATGCAGCCGTAGTTGCAGGCAAAAGCTAGTAAGTAAATACATATAAAGATATTCATGCAGAGTTATGAATACACCTTTTAATTAAATGCTAAAAAAGCCCCGAAGTCTGCACACTCGCTCCACAACACTTCATTCGATGATCACTCATTTTAATTATAATAATTTTTCCGAAGTGATTTCAAAGACTCTATTAAGCGATCTCTTTACAGATAGTAAGTATATGTAGATACATACTTATACATATTTACTATCCACTGGCAACGCTAGAAAATTGTACGTGGGCATGTGCAAAATGCATAGATATGCACATAGATAGTTAAACTTAAAGACAAAATTGGAGAGCTGGAAACTTGATATCATAGCAAATTAGCATAGCAAATAACTGACATGCTGCCGAACGACGACAACGTAGCGACAATTTGGCCGCTGGCTAAAAAACCTACCGGAAAAATCTCAATTGCCATCATTGCTTTTATGAGGCACATACGGTTGAAAAAGGATAAACAATGTTTGTGGAAAGATGCCTGCACACACATATGTACATATGTATGTAAGGAAGTACCCTGCAGGGGAACATCCGTAAAAGTGAATCAAATTTGTAGTTCAGAACTAGTTCTTTATCGCCAAAAACGAACCAGTCCGAAAGTAACTAGATCCCACCAGTCCAAAAGCAGCGAAATTTGGTACTTTTACAACTCTATTTTAGTTTACTTTTTAAAACTACATATCGTTAGCTAAAAATTAAAGATTACCTTCATCCTAAGAGACTAACCTTTGAAAACGAATATCATTTTAGACAGTCAAGCCGCCATCAGAGCGTTATAAAATAGTAGATCAGGCTCGAAAGAGTGTGTTTTGATACACTTCAACTGTTGGCAGTGAGTAACATGGTACTATTGTGTTGAGTACCAGCAAACAAAGATAAGGGCGTCGCTGAAAAACTTTCCAGAGAAGGGTCTTTTTTGTTTGTCTTTTTGGTGCCGGTACCTCTTTATGGACTCGGTTGACATTCCTCATGATTTGGAATTATCGAGTGTATGAACTCAACACTCAAAGTACTCTCTTGGCTAGAAAGGACACACAACTATTAAATAAAGTAAACTGCAGATGAAGAACAGGCTGCCTAACCGACCACAACCCTTTGCCCTCTCACATGCACCAGATTGGCCTTACCATAGAGAGGGAGGTGACGCCGAAGCACGTCAACCATGGCACTGCTGTGAGGATTAGGATCTTTTAACAGGGTTACAAGAGGAATTCGAGGTCATAGTGTATGCCAGTAAAAAATTGAGTTGTCAAATTAAAATTATTCACAGTGAAAATACATCCGAATTTTTTTACGGAACGCGGTTTTATAAAGGTTGAATAGCTCAGTGAGAGCGGAGACCAAAAACCCAAAACCAAAATATTTATTAAACGGTGGATACACGCTAAGGCCAATTGTAATCATCAATTGCCATACAGAGGTGGCTTGCTGTAGGTCATACAGAGTCAACAAAAAACTGCAATTGAGTTGTTCGGAGAATACGTTTGTCTAAGCTGAGGATGTTTTGACTATCAAATTATTACTTAAATAAGTCCTGCTGTACGCCATTTGAGAATTGCATATGCAAAAATATCATAAACTGCATAATGGACAAAGTTGGACATGTTTGCACGTGCAGCTGTGCACATATCCGTGCTGCCCATTTTGTGCTGCATTTAGGCGTTAGGGGTTGGTTTTGCCCCAGAGGTGAAGATATCTTCAATGTTTAAGTTTATTGTTGCGAGATACCATCGAAAGTGTATTTTTCATTCTCAAATCTACATAGCCATCACAATAAAACTGTTAGAGGCCACTGAATGCAGTGTAGTTAAGTGTTGATACTATTGCTAGTATCGGTAATCTTATTCTGCGACTGCACTCAATAATTAGCGCTGATAAAATGCAGCGCCTACGAAAACGAAAAAAATAAAACAAACAACCTAAATTATTACACAGCTCAGTTAGTTGGCATGTAAATGGGCTGAGTGACGGCAAAGTACTATGGGTAATTTGGTCCGTTTTTATGGCAAAAATAAATTATAACCAAACAAGTCAATTATTAAACTATTAATTTTACACATTTTTGGTAGTCTAAACACGGCCAACATTTTAAAAGCTTTTTTAAATTTAATTTTTAAGGAATTCTGGCTAAAAGAGTAAAAAGTCCTTCTTTAGACAAATGAAAGACAGATGGCAAGTTAGTTCGAAAGACTGTTGCTATTCTTGCACAAAAGTCTTAGAAAAAAAAGCTCTTTATTCACCATTCGTGGTGAAAAGCTATTTTAAGAAAAAGCTCTCGTATATCATTTAGCTCGCGTGACCCCAGCAGGCGTGCCATTCAAGAGGTCCCAGTTCGAGTCCTGTGGTAGTGGATATTTTTAATCCACATTTTTTCTTTTTTAATATAATTTTTCAGATTTTTTTTTTCAAGGATAAATATATTTTTTAATCTAATTTTTAGAAACTTGTTTGATGCAGTTTTTTCTTTTTTAATTAATTATATTTTTTAAATCTAATTTTCTTTAATGATTTGGTTGATATTGTTAAAAAAAATATATATAAATATGTATTTTTTATTCATTAAATTTTTGGAAACTTATCTAATTTTTTCTTTTTTGAAATATTTTTTTTAGTTAAATTTTCTGTTAATTTTTATTTTCCTTATTCTTGTGTAAAAGAGAAAAATATATTTTTTTAGTTTCATTTACTATTCAGAAATTTATTTTTTCTTTTTTTAGTTCTTTTGTTTTTAATTTAATTTGTTATTCTTTCCTTAATATGTATGATATTTTTAGTTTTTAGAATTTACGGTTTTAAGCAAAAAATATAATTTTTATTTCATTTAATTTTTAGGATTTTTAAATTCTCCTCGTTAGCAGATCATTCAATTAGTCTTTCGAAAGACAGTAAAGAGCTTTCAAGATAGTTACCGGAATTGAAGATTGTCTTATGAATTTTTTTTTAGATAATTGCTAGTTTAAATATGGCTGTACGAAAAAAGCTTCAAACAACACAAAATCGATTCCAATATTTCACTCACAGACAATGCCTTTGGTCACCTGCTAAGCAGTTCTGGTTCGTAGTTTGGTTTGAAGCTTTTTTTGTAAAATACTAAGGACGAAACTTTGATTTTTGCAAGCACGAAAAGCGAATTTTGGCCACAAAAACTGATCAAATTGCCCACAGTGCAATGGCATGAATTAATTACAGACGTAATTGCACTTGGTCATTTGCTGGATTTCCCTTTTTTCTTTCATTTTCATTGCAAATATGCATTGCTTGCTACTTTGTTTCTCCTCTTCATTTGCTTTCGTTTTAGTTGTTTGTCTTGTTGAAGCACTTTTCTACCTACCTGTTGTTGGTTGTCACGTAGCCTTGCTCAGTTCGTCGCGCATCCCGTCACCGTGTGTCTTGATGGCCATTTTAAATTGCAAATTACGCGAAAGTGCCAACCTGCAACTTGTCACATGACAAGTGCCACACTTACAAACACACCTACCAATGCATATGTATGTATGTAATTTGCACTTAACAAACAGCGCCAGTCAAGTCAAGCAATTTAGCGCATTGAAAGGCGCAATGAAAATGTATTAAAAATAAGTGAATAAAACAAAGCAAATCGCATTTGTATGTATGTATATGTATGTATGTATGCATGCAGCCAAAAAGGTAAATAAAACAAAAAGGTGTTTATTCGCAATGCAATGCTACTTTTGAGCTCGAGTTCGAGCTGTGTATGAATTTTGTGTTAAACTCATTTAATATGCAAATTACTTGCTGCAAGAGACATACAACAGCAACAGAAACAAACAACGTGCAACAACGCCATAATTGTCGTCAATTTAGGTGTACGGATTCACATTCTGTTTTATTTATTTATTACCAACTTTTATTATTATTTTTTTGTTATTTAGTAGTTGCATGTCATATTATTGCCTGATTTACAATGAAACTGAATCGCTTTCTAAGTTGCGGATTTCACGGACTTGGGGGAAAAATGCTTCACACGAGGTGAAAATGCTAATAAATCTCTTTTATGTAGCTGTATTGACTAGAAAAATTATGGCAATTCATTTGTATGGAGTCCCCAGAAGTTATGTTTATGCACATTTTAATTTTATTAGGCGGTTATAGAATATTCTACGAAGTAGCTGTGTAAGTGGCTGTGCTTGGTATAACGAACAAAGATTCTAAGGTAAAAGCTAGAAGCTTTCAGGAAAATATCAAAATCCTCTACTGGTATTAGCATGGCAAAATGCTGAAAAAAAGTTGACTGGGAAATAAAAAGATATGAAAGACCTATGCTTTCATTATTTAACTGAAAGAATTTTGGTAAGGGACATATTTTATGGGAATCCTGAAAAAATGAAATACATACCGCACACCGTCTTCAAAAGAGTCACAACTCAAAATTTGGCATTTTTTAAATTATGCGCTAAAAATGTACACAGAGCTTTTATTTACCTTTCAGCAAGAGCTGGAGCAAATTTTTGTTATAATTTGTTTGAAAAACCTAAGGTAAAATCGCCCTTGCCCATATGATTTGCATGTGCTACGAGATAGTTTTTCGCATTTTCTGACGAACGTATTTTTTTGAGTTGTGACCCTTTCGAAGACGCTGTGCGATATCTTGGTGTAATAAAATCGGTTCTACGTTTCAAGGTCAGACGATGTCATCCCAGTTATACCACTTTAAATAGTGCAATTTGATTAGAATTTTGTCAGTATTCCACAGTTTTACTACTATACACTTATCGCCGTTATTATGTCATGGCATCACATATAGAATATAACGGCCATTGGGTATACTAAAAAAGTAAAAATATCCACTCGTAGCTCACATACCCGTAGTTGCGTATGTAACGTATACGCCCCGTAGCACCATCCGCAGGCATCTTACGTTTTCTCGCGCGCTCTAACTTAAAAGCCATATTATTTACAAGTATTTAATGACATATTAGCATGGAAGACTTTTACACATAATTTCTTATACAAATATAAGCTCTTAGTGAGTGCGGGGTGACATAGTTTGGCTATTCACCCCTCGCTCTCGGCGGGATCCCTGCTTGTTTATTGCTTTCTTCTGCAGCATAGTCTTGTCTGCAGCCGCGACGGCCACACTCCCAACATAAGTTGTTTCTGGGGTTACTGCACCCGTTCTCTACGTGACCGCGTGAGATCGGTGCGCACCTAAAGGTATCAGGGTGAGCTTTGTGATGCCGGGGTGGCGGGTGTCTCTGAACTATTTGCTGTGTTCCCCTGTCGGACGTTACATGTTCGGCACGGCTTATCAGCTCCTCCAGCGGCAGCTGGTTCTCGCTGTAACTATTTGGATACTCCCAGTCGAGCTATATTACCCCAATTGAAACCTTGAGGAGAGGGAGTAGTACCTGCCCTTCTCTTTATACTTAGAAGAGGTGAAAATTCAGGGGTAGGATAGGTCAAATGGGCATCTCTGGTTGAGGGGTTTATTTCGCATATGCCCATTGCGATATCCAGGAGAGGATTTTCCTGGACATGTCCCAGCATGTCATTCCGTTTCTCTGGAAAATGCTAGTAGACCATTGTTAGCCCCTTATGGTTCAAATTATGTAGATTAAAGAAAAAATAAAACGAATATCAACATTTTTTATTGTAGGGGCTGAAATAAGGGGTGAAGTATAGCATGTTTAAAAAATCGATGACCTTTCGTTTCTCTTTATGGCCTATTTCAAAGGCAAATCATGATATTGATAACTTTTTTTTTAAGAACAAAATTTATGGGTAATAAGAACACAGGGCGGCTGCTGTGGCTGAGTGGTTACAGGTCCGTCCTAGCACTAGGCAAGGCCTGCATTCGATCCCTGTTTATTGCAACATCTAATTTAGAAAAAGCTTTTTCTAAGAGCGGT
>NW_023458566.1:876850-881461 GCF_013731165.1 Rhagoletis pomonella | reverse complement strand
TTTGTTTCTTTGGTTGCCGCGAACAATCAAGCAAACCGAGGGAAAACAACCAAAGGTGCGGTTAACCGCGCAAGCAGTGAGTGAAGAAAAAGAAAATAGTACACCACAGACAGCAGCATAGGTACTTGATTGTTGAGGGAAATTCGCAAACACAAGGCAGCTGGCGAGCATTGTTAATACAAAAAAAAAGTACAAAAAAGCGAGAAAAAATTGCCATCCTCAATGTCAAACCAAACTACGCTTCGAAGCTTCGCTGCGGTTATATATATATTTTTTTGTGTGTTTCTTTCCCTTGTTTCATTGTTGCGTGGTTGCTAGGTTGGCGTAAGATTTCAATCGCTCTCAAATTTCCAACCTGAACCCAAAATTGTACAACACACGTTGGCACTGGGCGCTATGAGCAGAGATGCGAGTACGTACAGTCGGTGTCAAATGTAAGTGTACACCTTTTTGTTATATAAAATTCACAATTATTTTCATGACAAATTTTTTTCATTAATTTTTTATGAAAATATAGTTCATTCTATAACACAAACCATAAAAAATTAAAGTTTCACACTTTTTGTAAAGTTCACAAAAATTCAAATAAATTTCATCACAATTTCAAAATTTGTATTCAGAATTTCTAGAAAATTCTCGAATATCAGGTTTGTAGCCCGTTTAATTTTACACAGTTTTACAGTTCACATAAATTCAAAAAATTTCAAAATTTTTATTCAGAATTTCTAGAAAATTTTCGAGTATGCAGTTTTGTACCCAGTTCAGTTTTAGTAATCAAAGTGCAAGTTTTAAGTCGCTAGAGATTTAATTTTAGTAAATCAAGGTGCAAGCTTCAAGTCGATAGAAATTACCGTTGATTTTTTAGAATTTTTTTTGTGGAGGGTGTCGCGCGTTTTCTTCCATATAACGCGTGATCAAAATCTATTTTTATATGGAAAAAAATGCCCAACACCCTCTACAAAAAAAAAATTCTGAAAAATCAACGGTAATTTTTAACGACTTGAAGCTTGCACTTTGTTTACTAAAATTGAACTGGCTACAAAACTGCATACTCGAAAATTTTCTAGAAATTCCGAATAAAAATTTTGAAATTTTCATGAATTTTATATAACAACAAGGTGTACATTTACATTTGACACCGACTGTATGTATGTAATTATGCATGGATGTATGTATGTATGTGTGTAGGTGCTTGCGCCAACAAACAACGGCATACCCGCAGTTTTATTAACGGTTTGTCGTTTACATTTTTATGGTTGACATTTAATTTTCGCTCATTTGCTATTGTTGTTATTATTGTTGTTATTGCCGCGCTGCAGTTGCAACAAGAGTTGCATTGTGTTGCAATAAAGTTGTGTGTGGGTTTTATCGCCGCCATTGATCGTGTTCTAATATAAAAATTACATTTTACAGCTGCACAACAGTTGCCTAAACGTTTGGCCGACCGGGCAGCTTTTTGGCCGGCTTTTGCTGGTCTACTAGTCGATCGTTCGAGCTGCTGGGCGTGCTGCCAATGCCAATGACAGACCATGGATCGACGCGCCGACGCTGCCTAAGTAAGAACTGCCGCCGCCAACGCCACATCAAGTGTTAGTAGTTCGGTTTTACTTGTTTGGCAAAAGCAAAATAAATGTTTAAACAAAATAAATAATTGTTAGCATAAAATGCGAGCAACTGACTGAGAATGCGACTCGACCATTCTTGCGCTGTTGGAATGTCAGCCAGCGTGTGTTTGCAAAGCGTCAGGCATTCACACATTCTCATTGGCGCATCCACGCATTTCCTTGTGCGCTCATTGCTAAACGCTAAATGCTTGAATGGCTGCCAACAGGCGAATGATTGAGGAGGTGATTGTAAGTGGCGATAATTGTATGAGATTTGTTGGAAATGTGAAGCAGCAATTGAGAGCATGGGGCGATGGAGCACTGTAGTTTAGTACGTCCGGCAAGCAGGCAGCATTCCAAGAATGAAAGGTTTTAAGTTAGTCAAAGCTTGGAGTCAATGATTATGACTTATCGATTGCTTGTGCGCGGGGCATTTTTAATTGGAACGTTTACTTCTTGACCACTGATGAGCATAGAGAGAGCGTGCCCTGGGTTTGGGTCCCGCCCAATGAAAAACCCAAAGCCCCCCTCAGATGAGACCCCCTTTTCTGTGATGTCGACCACGGCAAACGTATTAAGGATTATGATTTGAGGGTATGCACAAGGAATATCCGGACCCTTAATGGGGAAGGTGCATCTGCCCGGCTGGTTGATGTCCTCGCGAAGACAAAGGCTGACATCACTGCCATCCAAGAAATGCGATGGACGGGTAAGGGCAAGGTAAGCGTGGAGCCTTGCGACGTCTACTACAGTTGCCACGTAAAGGAGCGCAAATTCAGTGTTGGATTCGTGGTAGGAGAGAGACTCCGTCGCCGAGTACTGGCGTTCGCCCTGGTTGACGAGCGTCTAGCCATAATCCGCTTCAAATCGAGATACTCCAACATCTCGCGCAACTGCACCCATGCCTTGATCGAAGAGAAGGACAAGGCGTCTAAGGATCTTTTCTGTGAGCGCTTGGAGCGTACATATGAGCGCTGCCCCCAACATATACAGATGCCTTTATTCGCTGGTAATATTTACTGGGATTCCACCCAGAGTAATATTTTTCTTGTTCGGTAGGATACTTCTTCTTGTGAAACCTCAACTAGGTTTTGGTCGCGTTGATGTTGAGCCTCATCTAAGCGAACACTACTTTCCCTAAGGGTAGGCCTCTTAAAAATGTATAGAAAACCCTGATGTCGAACTTATTTTAGCTGTTGTGACTACAGCATCCGATAAACGAATCCGAAGTACGTTTATTACTAGGCTTCATAGAAAGGAGCAAGGGCGCGCCTATGGGCATCTCTCTGTAACCATTTTTCGGTTTTCATTAGCCTAGTTTGGATTAGATGAAAAAAAGGAATAAATAAAATAAGTTCCTACAAATTAAATGAAATAAAAAAAATATATTTTTTGGAGCAAAAAAAAAATTAAAGACAATAACTAAATTTAAAAAAAATTTTAATAATAAAATACATCAAATAAGTTTCTAAAAATTAAATGAAATAAAAAATATAATTTTCTTTTTAAACCAATGAAATCCAAATATATATGAAAAAATGAAATGAAATTAAAAAATAAAAATAATTGAAAAGAAAAAAATACATCAAATAAGGTTTTAAAAATTAAATGAATATTTTTCTTTTTAACCCAATGAAGCCACTATCTGGGCCAGGATTGCCGTGTTATTCTCTAGCATGGGCAAGTTAATATCGATTGATTAGAAAGGTGTTGCTTATAACCGAAGTAACCTGCATCTAGTTTTTTCATTATACATATATGCAAATAATAAGCAATAAACTAACCATAACTATGGAAAGATGATTATCTGCACTAACAAAATGAACAACAACACCTGCTATCAGCCCCTTAATGCACAGTTTTATTGTCACGTTCGATGTATGAATTGCATATATGTATGTATCTATAGGTACATATGTATCTACTACATACATACATATGTATGAGCAAGTATATGCATATGCACATGTCCGATGTCTTGCCATTGTCGCCTTTAGCATTTTCAAACATTTCCCGTCGATTAGACTATATGAAATTGACAGTCGCTGTCAAAAGTCCCATCAGCGCAGTCTAAACAGTGCGGGTGCATTGACATTATTGCATTTATTTTTTGCAATGGCGCATTGTCAGAGTGGCAACAATTGTGGTACGACGATTGTTGATTTCATAAACTGTGTAAATGTGCGCAAGCGCTGGTTGCCACTGCGATTGTTTTTTGTGCTAAGTAGGTAGTGTTTATGTGCGACATGTTGCACCGCTGTTTTGCGCCAAGCCATGAAAACAAACGTGACAGAAGATGTGATTGGCATCGGTAATTGATAAACGTCAATAAAGTGGTGGGCCAATAAAGCTAAGTGCACATTTACAGGCGTATATATAAATACGTACATATGTGAGCATTTACCTATTTCTTTTTTTCATACAAAAGTAGGTAGGTAGGTATTATTTTTGTTTATCTAACTTCACATTTAACTACTTCATATTCATGACTCGAGCAGCGAAGGCTTGAAAACATAACAAATCACAATCATAATTGCAATGCATGCATTTATTATTAATCGGTAATTTATGTTAATTTCCTAGGTGTCAAACAACAAATCAGATAATTTCTTGATTATTTAGCAGATATTATCTAAATATTGACATAAAACGTGCGGAAGTGTATTGATGGCGGGTTGAGTGGGTGAAGAATGGCTATAGCATGCAAGCGGAATACCAGATTTGACTCATATTTGAATGCTGGTAATAATAATAATAATATTTTAGCGCTTACACTCTTGCTAAGAGTTTGGCCGATCTTTTCTTCTCCAATTTTTGGTGTTTATTGACGGCGGGATATTCTTACATAAAGTGAGGGACCTAAAGATTTACACCGCCTCCGAATCGGTAAATGGATTTCATTAGAAGCTTTTTCATGGCATAAATACACTCTGAGGTTTGCCATTGCCTACCAAGGAGCGACCGCTCTTAGAAAAAGCTTTTTCTAAATTAGATGTTGCAATAAACA
>NW_023458566.1:871799-876750 GCF_013731165.1 Rhagoletis pomonella | reverse complement strand
TGTTTATTGCAACATCTAATTTAGAAAAAGCTTTTTCTAAGAGCGGTGGCTCCTTGGTAGGCAATGGCAAACCTCAGAGTGTATTTATGCCATGAAAAAGCTTCTAATGAAATCCATTTACCGATTCGGAGGCGGTGTAAATCTTTAGGTCCCTCACTTTATGTAAGAATATCCCGCCGTCAATAAACACCAAAAATTGGAAGAGAAGATCGGCCAAGCTCTTAGCAAAAGTGTAAGCGCTAAATTATTACTATTATTATTACCAGCATTCAAATATGAGTCAAATCTGGTATTCCGCTTGCATGCTATAGCCATTCTTCACCCACTCAACCCGCCATCAATACACTTCCGCACGTTTTATGTCAATATTTAGATAATATCTGCTAAATAATCAAGAAATTATCTGATTTGTTGTTTGACACCTAGGAAATTAACATAAATTACCGATTAATAATAAATTCATGCATTGCAATTATGATTGTGATTTGTTATGTTTTCAAGCCTTCATGAATGAAGTAGTTAAATGTGAGGATAGATAAACAAAAATAATACCTACCTACCTAGTTTTGTATGAAAAAAAAAATAGGTAAATGCTCACATATGTACGTATTTATATATACGCCTGTAAATGTGCGCTTTGCTTTATTGGCCCACCACTTTATTGACGTTTATCAATTACCGATGCCAATCACATCTTCTGTCACGTTTGTTTTCTTGGCTTGGTGCAAAACAGCGGTGCAACATGTCGCACACAAACGCTACATACTTAGTACAAAAAACAATCGCAGTGGCAACCAGCGCTTGCGCACAATTATACAGTTTATGAAATCAACAATCGTCGCCACACAATTGTTGCCACTTTGACAATGCGCCATTGCAAAAAATAAATGCAATAATGTCAATGCACCCGCACTGTTTAGACTGCGCTGATGGGACTTTTGACAGCGACTGTCAATTTCATATAGTCTAATCGACGGAAAATGTTTGAAAATGCTAAAGTCGACAATGGCAAGACATCGGACATGTGCATATGCATATACTTGTATATACATATGTACATATGTAGTAGATACACATGTACCTATAGATACATACCTATATGCAATTCATACATCGAACGAATGCCAATGCAACGTGACAATAAAACTGTGCATTAAGGCGCAGATAGCAGGTGTTGTTGTTCATTTTGTTAGTACAGATAATCATCTTTCCATAGTTATGGTTATTTTATTGCTTATTATTTGCATATATGTATGATGAGAAATCTAGACGCAGTTTACTTCGGTTATAAGCAACACCTTTCTAGTCAATCGATATTAACTTGCCCAAGCAAGAGAATAACATGGCAATCCTGGCCCAGATAGTTGCAAGCAAGGTGTATTAAACAAGGTGTGATTGACAACTCAGTGCGACTCTCTTTAAAGGTACTATTATGTCAAATTCAATCATACTTTGTTAAACACATTTTGGTTGCTAGTCTTTTTAAAGACAAAAGCAAACAATTTTTAAATATTTAGTTTAGTCTGGCATGAAAGTCTTACACAACCCGCCCACTTGCCAACATTCATGGTGAAAAGCTCTTTTGACAAAAAGCTCTTGAGCATGTTCCAAACTGGCGCGCCAGTTAATCAAATTGTTGCCCTAATTGTTTAAAAAAGAAAATATATATTTTGATAACTTTAATTAATTTTTAGAAACTTATTTGATGTCCTTTTTTTAGTTAATTAATTCTTTTAATTAAATTTTTTCTTTCATTTTTAGATGTCATCGTTTTCAAAAAGAAAAACATTTCATTTCTTTTTTCATATATATTTGGATTTCATTGGTTTAAAAAGAAAATTATATTTTTTATTTCATTTAATTTTTAGAAACTTATTTGATGTATTTTATTATTATTATTTTTTTTATTTAATTATTGTCTTTAATTTTTTTTTATTTAAAATTTTTTTGCATCGTAAAATTTTTTTTTACTTCATTTAATTTGTAGGAACTTATTTGATTTTTTCCTTTTTTTCATGTAATCCGAACCAGGTTAGTACAAGTAGAAACCTAAATATGGTTAAAAAGAGATGCCCATAGGCGCGCCCTTGCTGCTTTCTATGAAGCCTAGTAATATACGTACTTCGGATTCGTTTATCGGATGCTGTAGTCACAACAGCGAAAATAAGTTCGACATCAGGATTTTCTATACATTTTGAAGAGGCCTACACTTAGGGAAAGTAGGGTTCGCTTCGATGAGGCTCAACATCAACGCGACCAAAACCTAGTTGAGGTTTCACAAGAAGAAGAATCCTACCGAGCAAGAAAAATATTACTCTGGGTGGAATCCCAGTAAGTATTACCAGCGAATAAAGGCATCTGTATCTGTTGGGGGCAGCGCTCATATGTACGCTCCAAGCGCTCACAGAAAAGATCCTTGGACGCCTTGTCCTTCTCTTCGATCAAGACATGGGTGCAGTTGCGCGAGATGTTGGAGTATCTCGATTTGATGCGGATTATGGCTAGACGCTCGTCAACCGGGGCGAACGCCAGTACTCGGCGACGGAGTCTCTCTCCTACCACGAATCCAACACCGAATTTGCGCTCCTTTACATGGCAACTGTAGTAGACATCGCAAGGCTTCACGCTTACCTTATCTTGCCCCGTCCATCGCATTTCTTGGATGGCGATGATGTCAGCCTTTGTCTTCCCGAGGACATCAACCAGCCGGGCAGATGCACCTTCCCCATTAAGGGTCCGGATATTCCAGTTGCATACCCTCAAATCATAGTCCTTAATACGTTTGCCGTGGTCGTTATCAGAAAAAAGGGGGTCTCATCCGAGGCTTTCTGATCTTTTTCATTGGGCGGGGTTATAACGTGGCGGGACCCAAACCCAGCGCACGGTCTCTGTATGCTCATCAGTGATCAAGAAGTAAACGTTCCAATTAAAAATGGCCGGCGTGCAAGCAATCGATAAGTCATAACCATTGACTCCAAGCTTTGACTAACTCAAAGACTTTCATTCTTGGAATGCTGCCTGCTTGCGCCGGGCGTACTAAACTACAGTGCTCCATCGCCCCATGTTCTCAATTGCTGCTACACATTTCCAACAAATCTCATTCAATTATCGCCACTTACAATCACCTCCTCAATCATTCGCCTGTTGGCAGCCATTCAAGCATTTAGTGTTTAGCAATGAGCGCACAAGGAAATGCGTGGATGCGCCAATGAGAATGTGTGAATGCCTGACGCTTTGCAAACACACGCTGGCTGACATTCCAACAGCGCAAGAATGGTCGAGTCGCATTCTCAGTCAGTTGCTCGCATTTTATGCTAACAATTATTTATTTTGTTTAAACATTTATTTTGCTCTTGCCAAACAAGTAAAACCGAACTACTAACACTTGATGTGGCGTTGGCGGCGGCAGTTCTTACTTAGGCAGCGTCGGCGCGTCGATCCATGGTCTGTCATTGGCATTGGCAGCACGCCCAGCAGCTGGAACGATCGACTAGTAGACCAACAAAAGCCGGCCAAAAAGCTGCCCGGCCGGCCAACCGTTTAGGCAACTGTTGTGCAGCTGTAAAATGTAATTTTTATATTAAAACACGATCAATGGCGGCGATAAAACCCACACACAACTTTATTGCAACACAATGCAACTCTTGTTGCAACTGCAGCGCGGCAATAACAACAATAATAACAACAATAGCAAATGAGCGAAAATTAAATGTCAACCATAAAAATGTAAACGACAAACCGTTAATAAAACTGCGGGTATGCCGTTGTTTGTTGGCGCAAGCTCCTACACACATACAAACATGCATAATTACATACATACAGTCGGTGTCGAATGTAAGTGTACACCTTGTTGTTATAAAAAATTCATCATTATTTTCATGACAAATTTTTACTTAAAAAGCAAAGTTTCACACTTTATATCAAGTTCACAAAAATTCAAACAATTTTCATCAAATTTCAAAATTTTTATTCAGAATTTCTAGATATGTTTTCGAGTATGCAGATTTGCAGTCCGTTCAATTTTACACAGTTTACAGTTCACATAAATTCAAAAAATTTTCATCAAAATTTCAAAATTTTTATTCAAAATTTTTAGAAAATTTTCGAGTATGCAGTTTTGTGGCCAGTTTAATTTTAGTAAACAAAGTGCAAGCTTCAAGTCGCTAGAAATTACCATTGATTTTTCACAATTTTTTTTTGTGGAGGGTGTTGGGCATTTTCTTCCATATAAAAATAGATTTTGATCACGCGTTATGTGGAAGAAAACGAGCGACACCCTCCACAAAAAAACTTCTAAAAAATCAAAGGTAATTCTTCTAGAAATTCTGAATAAAAATTTTGAAATTTTGATGAAAATTATTTGAATTTTTGTGAACTTTATATAAAGTGTGAAACTTTGAATTTTGTAGTTTATGTTATAGAATAACTATATTTTCATAAAAAATTAATGAAAGAAATTTGTCATGAAAATAATTGTGAATTTTATATAACAAAAAGGTGTACACTTACATTTGACACCGACTGTACGTACTCGCATCTCTGCTCATAGCGCCTAGTGCCAACGTGTGTTGTACAATTTTGGGTTCAGGTTGGAAATTTGAGAGCGATTGAAATCTTACGCCAACCTAGCAACCACGCAACAATGAAACAAGGAAAAGAAACACACATAAAAAAATATATATAACCGCAGCAAAGCTTCGAAGCGTAGTTTGGTTTGACATTGAGGATGGCAATTTTTTCTCGCATTTTTTGTACTTTTTTTTTGTGTGTGCTAACAATGCTCGCCAGCTGCCTTGTGTTTGCGAATTTCCCTCAACAATCAAGTACCTATGCTGCTGTCTGTGGTGTACTATTTTCTTCTTCTTCTTCACTCACTGCTTGCGCGGTTAACCGCACCTTTGGTGGTTTTCCCTCGGTTTGCTTGATTGTTCGCGGCAACCAAAGAAACAAA
>NW_023458566.1:870888-871699 GCF_013731165.1 Rhagoletis pomonella | reverse complement strand
TATCAATCAAAATGGGTTTGAAAATGCTTTATCTCTAAGCGTTATTTAGAAGGATTTCTACGTGTCTAAAAATCCAAATCCACTTAATTCATCAGTTAGTTGAAATATATATGATAATGCTATGAAAAAGAGAAGATGTTAATTTGAAAATACGTTTGAAAAATATATCCACCTATTTTAAGGTCGAATTTAGTTAACTTTTACCCAAGTATTAGGGTTGCTACCTATTTAGGGTATTCACAGTTTACTTTTAAAGTTAAAAGGTGGCAACTTTAACAAGATAGCACACTTGAACTGTGAGCAACCCTTCACACATGTGTTTCAAAATGTCAATAAAACAAATATAGTCAGAGATATATTTAAAAATCTTTCAAATTGCGCCCACCTTATGTTTTTCTGCTTCACTTTCCATTTTTCCTTAGCGCGAATAATTAGCTGATCAGAGATGCCAGTTTAAAACAAAACAAAAACATGGGACAAAGTCGAGTAATTTTGCCCAAAAGTGTTATCTCTAATTAGTATTTGAACCACCAACAAACAAAGTTACCACATGGTAAAATGTTTTAAAGTTACCAGGTAGCAAAATTAACACAGTAGATAATATAGAACTGTGAGCACCCTAATTGTAAAACTCATATAAATATATATCTTACTATATATACAGATATAATGCGCGATTGCATTTCTTTCAAGGTCATCAGATCTGCAACGTTGTTTCGATTTTCAAAAATGAGATGTCAAAATAAAAAGCTTGACCTGCAGATTACTGCATATTTTAATTACTTTCAATTTTTAGATTAGGTGGCAACCC
>NW_023458566.1:868928-870878 GCF_013731165.1 Rhagoletis pomonella | reverse complement strand
TACTGCATATTTTAATTACTTTCAATTTTTAGATTAGGTGGCAACCCTTCTTTAAATATTTCTAAACTAAAACCTCCTTAAACCTCTCCCGCCCGACGCCCATACTGTGATGAATATTTCACCCATATAATTTGCATAATTGAAATTGAATTTATTATTTTAAGCAGGTGGCAACCCCCTTATATGTAATAAAAAAATAAAACCTCTTCAAATCGATTTAGATTGATACCCATATTGTACTAATTAATAAATTTTTTTAAATATTTGGAATTAAATTTTTTAAAGGTGGCAACTCTTTTCGAAAAAGTAAAACCTTACAGCACTTCTACAGCCCGAGCCCTTTCATTTGACACCCAATTTTTTCAAATCGAATGAACGGTGCAGATTTGGTGACCTAGACAAAAAATCCCTTCACGTATTATATATGTACATATATAGATAATTAAATAAGTACATACATACTTATTTTCATGCTTATACAATAAATGAAAAATTATGCGTTATTCAGTATTACTTGAATCATGAATGAAAATTTATTCTTCATTCGAAATTACTTGAATTATGAATAAAAATTTATTCGTCATTTTAAATTACTTGAATGAAGAATAAAATTGTATTCTTTATTTGAACTTATTAGAATAATGAATAAAAATTTATTCATCATTCGCAAGTGCTTGAATGAAGATTAAAAAATTTATTCGTTACTTGAAATTGTTGGAATGATGAATGAAAACTTATTCTTATTTTTTTTTATTCAATTATTCATTTTCCTGATTACGCCCATCCCTGCTACATACTACCATGTTTCGGGCCCCGGTTTGGTCGATCATTCTCAGTCCGTTATCGGACGTTTCGTCGTGTAGGCTGAATTTTCCGGCAATGGCGCCAAAGATACCTTCCTTGCCCATATTGGCATTGAAATCGCCAAGCACGATTTTGACATCGTGTCGGCAGCAGCACTCATATATGCCCTCCAAGGGTTCAGAGAAAAGAACCTTGGACGTCTCGTCCTTCTCTTCCGTCGGGGCATGGGTGCAAATGCGCGAGATGTTGGAGTATCTCGATTTGATGCGGACTGTGGCTAGAAGTTCGCAAGACTCCACGTTTACGTTGCCTTGCCCCGTCCATCGCATTTCTTGGATGGTGGTGATGTCAGCTTAAGTCTTCCCGAGGATATCAAGCATCCGGGCAGAGACACCTTCTCCATTAAGGGTACGGATATTCCAAGCATACCTTTAAATCAAGGTCCTTTATATGTTTTCCATGGTCGTGTCATCAAAATAAGGGACCATATTTCAATTTTTCATTGGGTGGGGTTTTAACGTGGCGGCACCCAAACACAGCGCGGGGAACCATCCTCCATAAAACCAGGCTTAAGCTCAATAAAGTAAATGATTAAGAAATCCTAAGTTGTCCGACCGCATCAAGTGCATCCTTTTACGAATATCCATATTTATGTACATGAGTATGCACGCGTTCACATTTATAAGCCTTATCTCGTTACTTAAAGTAAAGAAAATTTTCTTTGAAACGGCTAAGTAATGTGCTTGTAAAGACACTTCAAAAGAAAAGCCTTTCAAAGTCTATTGGCCAGTACAAAGTACATTGCCTGCTTGCATTTACAACGCCACAGCAAGCAACGGCGCAGACTTGAGAAAGTACCTGTTGCTTAGACCATTCATTTCGTTTATCACAATTTGCGGTAAGTTGCAACTCAATAGCGGCCAATAGCTGAATGTGCTACTTGACCAAGTATGTACTTCACTGTTTGTGCAACAATTCGCTGCAGGTATTGTCAGAGGTAAACATTTGTATGCTTACATGCAGACATACATACATACAAACGTAACTTAGCATTGTGTACGCTGGTGTAGTTAGGTTCTTTTTTTCTTATTATTATTACTCTTTGTCGATTTTTGATTGTGGCTGCCCCTTGTTGCACAGCATGCT
>NW_023458566.1:866823-868828 GCF_013731165.1 Rhagoletis pomonella | reverse complement strand
GTTTTCCCTCGGTTTGCTTGATTGTTCGCGGCAACCAAAGAAACAAATCACCATGACAATTGAGTATAACAAGTTCATGAGCAAGATTTGTCAAATGCGAATCGGTAGCATGCTGTGCAACAAGGGGCAGCCACAATCAAAAATCGACAAAGAATAATAATAATAAGAAAAAAAAAGAACCTAACTACACCAGCGTACACAATGCTAAGTTAGATTTGTATGTATGTCTGCTTGTAAGCATACAAATGTTTACCTCTGACAATACCTGCAGCGAATTGTTGCACAAACAGTGAAGTACATACTTGGTCAAGTAGCACATTTTGCTATTGGCCGCTATTGAGTTGCAACTTACCGCAAATTGTGATAAACAAAATGAATGGTCTAAGCAACAGGTACTTTCTCAAGTCTGCGCCGTTGCTTGCTGTGGCGTTGTAAATGCAAGCAGGCAATGTACTTTTTAGTTGCCAATAGACTTTGAAAGGCTTTTCTTTTGAAGTGTCTTTACAAGCACATTACTTAGGCGTTTCAAAGAAAGTATTCTTTACTTTAAGTAACGAGATAAGGCTTATAAATGTGAACTTGTGCATACTTATGTACATAAATATGGATATTCGTAAAAGGATGCACTTGATGCGGTCGGTCAACTAAGGAGTTCTTAATCATTTACTTTATTGAGCTTAAGCCCGGTTTTATGAAGGATGGTTCCGCGCGGTGTGTTTGGATTCCGCAAGTTAAAACCGCGCCCAATAAAAAATTCGAATATGGCCCCTTATTTTGATGACGACCACGGCAAACGTATAAAGGACCTTGATTTAAGGGTATGCACTTGGAATATCCGGAAGGTGCCTCCGCCCGGCTGGTTGATATCCTCGGGAAGACTTAAGCTGACATCACCACCATCCAAGAAATGCGATGGACGGGGTAAGGTAAGGTAAGCGTGGAGCCCTGCGAACTTCTAGCCACAATCCGCATCAAATCGAGCTACACCAACATCTCGCGCATCTGCACCCATGCCCTGATGGAAGAGAAGGACGAGAAGTCCAAGGATCTTTTCTCTGAGCCCTTGGAGCGTATATATGAGCGCTGCTGCCGTTACGACGTCAAAATCGTGCTTGGTGCTTTCAATGCCAGGATGGGCAAAGAAGGTATCTTTGGCGCCACTGCCGGAAAATTCAGCCTCCATGACGAAACGTCCGATAACGGACTGAGAATGATCGACCAAACAGGGGCCCGAAACATGGTAGTATGTAGTACTCGGTTGCAGCATAAAAAGTTCAATTATAACGAAAAACCAGAATCGATCATGTAGGAATAGGCGGAAGGCGCTTTCAGTGTTTCAGACTACATACTCTACCGAACGCCCGAAAATTTCATCAGAGAGTTGAGGTTAAGATAGTCTAGACTTAACTTAACTAACGTATGAAATCAGCAACTTACGTATGAATGCAGCAATACGCAGATAACGGTTTGTCACCCCTATAAGCCGCTTTGACATTCCGAAAAAAAGTGTTAAAAACATTTTTTTAAATGAATTTAATTTGTTTTAATCAACAAAAACCAAGCTATGTTTAGAAAATATTTATTTAACTTCACTAACACTATAGCATGATACACCCGTCAAACCGCTACTAAATTGCATAATACATTTTGTCTGCAATAATTCCACCAAGTATTTATTTAACGCTACATTTCAAGTTTGTGGATGCAAATATGAAATCTAGGAGGAGAAGCTCGGCCAAATATATAACAATGTGTAAGCGCCAAGCTATAATAATTATTATTATAAATATGAAATCTAACCTATTTTGCCATTTTCGTTTGCCAGTATAAAAACTTATTATCAGCAATATGAGACGCATTTATTTACTCAGCTACTGTTCATATCTTTTAATTTTGCATTTTAAGAAGCGCATTGAATATATACACACATAAATATGTATAAACTCCAAAGGAAATGCTACAATTGAGGACAACGCACAGCGGAGGTTAACAAAAAAAAAAAAAA
>NW_023458566.1:866682-866813 GCF_013731165.1 Rhagoletis pomonella | reverse complement strand
AAAAACACATCGTAGCAACAATAATTTTCCACACTATTGCAAGTATATTCTCATATGTATGCAGACGAAATGCGCTGTCTCAAAAGTTCACTCACTCCACAAAATTCTTGTAAATCAATTGGAATCGGATC
>NW_023458566.1:833808-866582 GCF_013731165.1 Rhagoletis pomonella | reverse complement strand
GTCGTTGAGGATTTACCACACTTTGCCACAGCTGAGCACTCAAGTAGTCAAATAAGTTGACTTAAGCTTTGCGCTAAGGCGATTAGCGCAAGCCATATGCACCATATGTATGCATTCATGAATGTCTGTTGCATGTATTCACATACATAGTGTACATTGTACATCTGTTCACAATTATATTTGCATATCTTCTTTGGTCTAACCCTGCAGGAAAATCACTTGGCTATGAATGGCCCCTTATCTTGTCAATTCAATGAAAGAGGGATAGAGGGGAATGCGAGATAGCAACGGAGACTGGTGCATCTCGTTTGTAACTAGTGTCAATGTCGGTAGGTATTATGATGAAGGCTATGAATTTCCTACATTGGTTCATCGCACAGGAGCTCCACCGGGTAAATTTATAGACTTCTCGGTGGCGAGTTGTAACGGCGAGACAACTGCTCAACGCCAGTACCGAGAGATTATTGGTGAGCGCCGGCAGATCCGTTAACGGATGGTGTGGTGGATGTCGGCACGGTGGGTCTACTGGTGAAAGGCGGAGGATGCATTGGTGAATCACCCGCAGGCATACAATCAGTAAGACTACTGTAGGCGCCGGTAGATGTACTAGTGGAATGTCCGGTGAACTATTAATGAACGCCTATGGCTTCTTTTACAGCGATGCATATATATTATTTGCTCCCTCTCAAATAATCTTACCCCTGCCATAAGTGATATCACTTTTGTGTAAAAAATATAGGTAATTCGCTAACTTGTAAAATCACTTTCATGCCCAAAGAGAAGTAGAAGTTTTGCTGAGTGGTTTGGTATTGTAACACAAATGGGGAGAGCAACTCTCTAAAGCCGCTCTTAAATGGCAAACAGTGTTTTGTGAGAACATTGTTGACGAAAGAGAATGCATCCGGTGGTTTTCCATTGTGACAGATGTTGTTCCTGTAATTGTTACATGCTGCATCCAGATCACTGTGGTCTTTTTCAGTTAGATGTAGCTACTATTTATTAAGGAAGCAGTCGGTTGGCTACGCAATTACGCGACTATGGCAATGCAGATAAATGCCTACTCTGCTAGCCAAGTGTGAAGTTATTAGGGGAGTTCTTGACATCTATTTTAGTTTCATTTGATTGTTTCTTACCAAGACCTATATGGATGCCAGGCCATAAACACATTGAAAGAAACTGCGTTGCCCTTTTCCTGTGTTGGAGAAACTTTGACTACAAGCGGACAGCTCTTTTACAGATGGAACTCGCGTCTGTTCAGCGAACGCTGGGCAAAACCAGGGCACATGCAACCAAATGGTCTTTCGAGCTGAAGGTGAACCCTAGCACGTCAATGGGTCTCCTTAGGTTCACACAGTTGCAACTCTTGATTGTGGTGGAAATGACAGGTCACTTTCGGATGAGGTGGAGTTATCTCAGTTCTATCTCTCAGGCTGTCCAGACACACCTAACAAACCCTGAGAAAGTGCCTGGCACCGAGATACCGCTAGCTTGCGCGTAAATGGCCGAAGGGTGACACTGCTTGAGGCAACCACCCAAACCTAAGCTAGCCTGTTGATGGAGGTGTAATTTGAAAAAGTGTTTTGATGGAAGAAACACCATCAAGTATGCCAAATAAAGGGTCAAAACTTTCCATTTAAATTACATACATAGAGGATGATTTTATCAGCTAAGTGTTTCACACGGAAATTGTTTTACTAAATCCTTCCGCAATTATCTCAAAATGTTTTGCATTGAAATGATCATTCACCCTTCACCGTATTATCACTGATCAACAGTTATTTTACGCCTCAGCAGCCAGACGGCACTTTAGATCAGCATCGTAAAGTCGGTTTTATTGTCATAAGTTACAAATTACTTTCAACGGCAGTTTTCTACAGTTATTCACCAACAGTTGCATGTCACCACGATCAGCGAGGGTCAACAGTTCTCATCGTTATTCTATGTCACCGACGGCCGTAATCAATTGTCGGTGTCATAACGGGTTCCAATTGATTGCAAAGTTCGTGCAACATGATTTTGCACTTGAATACAAATTAAACTGGGTGAATATATGTAATCAGATTAAATACATTTTGCACGTAAGTGTGGATACTCATATTAATATTTTAAATTTACTAAAAAAATGGAGTCGAAAAAAGGTTTTAGCTTGAAAACTGAAAAAGGCAAGCACCAAAGTTTGTGAATTTGTATGTACATAAGTATGTATACAGTTTCCTAAATTTAAAAAACTGTGCATATGTAACTTTTCATACATAATAAACGAGTATGAAATACCATTTGCTAAGATGGCAAATAAATCAAATGCGATAGCCAAATAAAGCGATGATCTGCTGGCGAGACGAAACATTTTCTTAATGCAGGGCTAGCCAAATTTATTGCATTCCCGTTAAATCATGACACGCAGCCGGATAAACTGTAACGCACCGAAAAAGGCTTTTACGAAGCAAATAAGCAAAGATGGGCTGAGAGCCGGCAAGTAGTTGCAGCAATATTTAGTCAATGTTGCAACAGTCGCCACCGGTATTACGTAATAAATGATGTAAACTACCGTTAGGGGAGTACAGTGATCATGATAGTCGCATTAACACACACATATGCCATTGCAAAGGCAGCTCTTGGTGTGGAGATGCGCAGCAATACCGCTAAGGAGCTAGCGTTTGAGCGTGAATACTATATATGTACATACGTGCCGATTTGTTGTGCGTGCAGCCCACTGCATTTTGCATGGCTGAGTCAGAAATTCTGTAACAAGCAGTGTATGTAACGGCAAATGTATGTATGCAAAGCGGCAAATTCAAGTTGCAAGCGCTCTACTACTGGCTTATCAATGTGAAAGGATCTGATTGCACTGCGGCGAGCGAAAGTGTCAGGCTGAATGTGGTTGCAGCAGCACCAGCCGCAGTGCACAGAAGGCAACTCGAAGCTGTGTGTGAATACGCTGGCTGGAAAATTTTTTAGAGCAGTTTATGCTTTTGCTCTATTCCGACTTTTGTATTTTCATATCGACAATATATTGGCGACCGCGGCGGTAGCGTGTAAATGATGATGTCGCCTTATTTCGCTGCCAGACACACATAAATTCTCGCAAAAATCGCATTTTTATGCAAATATCGTTCCACACACACAAACACACGTCTATTTACACGCAATGCACCGAGTGCCAGCCAACTGGTCAGTCGAAAAAGTACAAGTATGTATATAGTGTTGACAACAACAACGCCAGCCACAGCTTCTGTAACGCGGCAGTGTGCGGCGGCATTTGTAAGCGATTGGCCATGTCGCCACCGCCGCGCCGCTAGCGTTGCTGATCATATCGCGTCGATCTTTACGGCATGAATGCTTTATTATTACTTTGGCGCTTTACATACATACATACATATAATACATACAAACATACAACTTTTTACATCCTTCAGCTCCAATACGGCAACACATTGGGCGGCACAGAACAGAAAAATTAAAGGTTCTCAACTTGATCGGCTGCATTTTGAAGTGCGCGTTGTAAACGTACGTACATATGTACATACAAATGGATGCATGTATGCTTGTTGTTGTTATTGTTGCTTTGACTGCTGCCAATAATTAAGTTGTTAAAATGTAGCACGCAACATTACCGCTGTCGTAGCAACATCAGTGTCAGCGTATGCATCAGTGTCGGCACTGGAGGGCAATTCATTTCGTTTCGTTTCGTTTCGCGTCGGGTCGCACTACAGTGCCTTGGCAGTTGGCTGGCTGCCTGAAGAGCTTTACACTTGCTTTTCAGTTATACCCTTTACGGTTTCTTATTTTTAATTTAAACAAAATGGGTTAAAGTGATAGAAGATAGGTTAGGTTATCGCGGTCGTCTATAAGACACACTTTTTAACTTTGCAGGAATTTTAGAAGATCCATAATTTCCACGCATCTAAGGTCCTTCAAGTTATTGAAGAACTATCTACCCAGACAGCAGAGTCTTTGTCTGGATAGAGCAGAGCACTGGCACAAAAGGTGCCGAACCGTTTCGTCGTCTTCTTCATCTTGACAAAGTCTACAGAAGAATGTTAAATTAAACTTTGCTTATCGAAGCGATCTTCCATAGCCGAACTGGTCATCTCTGCTGTTGCCAAGTGCATTTATGGAATATAGCTTCTATTTAGTTTTAGTAATTTGTTGAACCCCCAGCACCGTAATTTATCTCAAAGTGCTGTAGATAGTTAGGTTAGATTAAGATTGCCTGTCTCAGATAAGTAACGTTTTTGGATATTTAGGAGATTGTTCTTTGTGATAAATCTGCGCGGAGACCATAACTAAGCCGTCGTAACGACGCGAGTCGATTATGAAATTACGAACGTTGCTAGTCTCAGGGCCCGAGTGTTCTCTGGGGTTACTGAGTGCCGTATAACTGAGAGAAGTACCTTATTTCTCATTTTTCCATCTCATCATACTACTGTCAGTTGCCACAGGAGGGATCAGGGAAGATTCTTAGCTATACCTCAGTTTAATGTCGCCGTGGACTAGAACCCAAAATGGTCTGACAAAAAAAAGGTCTCCGACGTGACAGAGACATTACCTGCCATCGAGTACCCCACAGAGTTCAGCCGCCTGGCCTGTCCATAACTCCACAATGTGAAGTTTTCGAGTTCGATAAACACACGGGTTTCCTTGAGAATGATAGCAGTTCGTGCTGCGGCAATTCTGTCTGCAAACTCTAAATAGTAGAACCAAAGCATCTACGTCGTAATCTACTGAATACTCGTATTTGTGACACAGTAGGAGTACCAGTACGTTTGGAACCCTTTCGCAACGGAATCTGCTTTCGTCGTTCTGTATCTCTACCGTTTTGGTCGGAAAAAAGGAAAAAGCCAATGCTACATTCGAATGGCGACATCGAATCCGCTATGGTAACCATAAAGTAGTCGGCCGTCTGGTTTTGAAGATGGTTTTGTGCTCTTTTTGAATTATAGAAGGAATCACAAACCGAACTGCTGTCTACTTTTCATAAGTTTTATGGACTAATGGTCTGTGTGTTAGTTATCGCAGACTTTTAATCCTGATTTATTGTAGCTTTTAGAGATGTAAAATATTGAATTATTTATAATTTTACTCAGGCCTATCCCCTAAGGAGGTCTAAGGGTAGGCCAAAATCTCGTTGCCGTAGTCCCGAACTCTGTACTCTTAGGAGGCATTTTTACTGCCATGTTGTGGAAGACAAGTCAGAAGACCTGACGCTGGCTGTGCAATATATTTGAGGACTGTTGAAGGCTGACCTACGTTCCAACGTCTTGGACTTTCGGCCGATTCTTTTCCATCGTGTTTGGTGGATACCTAGAATTACACTAACAGCAGCACTTTACACCTCATTGCACCTCTTGCCGGCGGACCTATTGGCCAAGAATATGGCGCCAAAAATGGGCCAGGATTTTTGCTATGGGCAGTTTTAGTTCAGGTTCCGCGTCCGCGCTACTCGGACGAATTGACTACATAATACCGGATCTACACTTTGGAATGAGCTTCGAAGCCACTACAGAGGTCAAGGCTAGCGTGAAGGCATAATGAGTGTTGACCCAGTTAATTTACACAGAGATGGGTCAAAAATGGAGAAAGGCCTAGGGCCGACAGTCGTCTGCGCGAGCTCGGTCTCAATAAAAGCTACAAGCTGCCGCAATACTACAGCATTGTCCTGACAAAATTTTTAGCCACAAGGAGACTGGATGAGCATCTGAGCTGTGATCTAGTAAATAAACAAATGGATCCATATATTGACAATCATACTGTTATAAAGGGGCTCCTATCACACAGCACTTCCTAAGAAGTTTTGCGGAGTGCAGAAAAGCTCTGCATTTGCTACAAACTGTCACTGAATTATGTCTGTACTGGGTTCCTGGGCACACCGGCATTGCGGGCAATGAGGAGGCCGACAAGTTTGCCATAGAGGGCGCTCTGTGCGAAACTATGCCGATAGATGAAGTTCCGATTTCCATCTAAGGGATTAAACGGGAGCCTGATCTCGTCCTGAACCGGAAGACGCAGACGGTGTTGACCAAAATACAAGGCTGCAAGGTGTCCAAGAGTAGGTGCAGAGCGTATGGCATAAAACTCGCGAAATTTCTTCTATCCCTCTAGATGTAGGACGCTTGGCTACTGGTGGGTGTACTAACGGGACATTATCTGTAAGCATCGCTCACCTTTAAACTGGCTCTGCCCATATTATTGTAGGAGATACAGGATGAAAGACGAGACTACGGAGCATATCATCTGCGACTGTTTTGACGTTACAGACTGCGGATACGCCTCCTCGGAGCAGGATTTCTACCTAATCTGGAATCCGCTGCCAACATGGGGTGTAATAATGTGTCAATGTAAAAGGTTTGCCAAGAAGACTGCGATAGTCTAATGTGGTCTTAGTTAGATAGCCGGCTTACCTTGTCTTAGTTAAAATGGAAAGAACCGAGAAGCCATTATCTAAGAGAATAGAAGGAAATAGGTTTGTATACCGGCGAAGCGAGACAGGCAAAGGAACGTCTTGGCAAAACACAAAGACTTCAGGCACATTGGAACATACGACACATTTGGCAGTTCTTACTTTGAAGTAATGAAGAACTTTGTACATCTGGGATCCACAAACGAGGACAAACGAGAGCTCTTTCTAATTAGTGTTACTTTGGTAGCGATAGAAGATTTAGAAGCAGAAGTCCCTGCCCATAAAAAAAATCAAAATGAAAAGCGCTTTCACGAGAACTATTCTAAATATGTAAAATCTATAACGCAGTTAGCGTGGGCGACGGTTAAATGAGAAATTCGATCTCGGTCGGTCTAAACCGACAAACAAGCGAAAAACACGATTTTTTTTTAATTATAACCTCTCATAAAGGGTATAACTAGAAATCACAGCACAAGGCACAAATATTAGCAATGTGATTGCCTGCTGTACAATATGTTTGCATGTGTAAATATGATTGTAGTAGCTTGTGTTTGCATGGCTTAAGCTGGACAGCTACCCAAGTGGGGCAGATAAATTACAACTTTGTGTCCTTGAGCTGGCGCAGCGAAGGAGAAGAGTAAATGTAATGCTGCATGCATGTAAAAGGTTAAATACATTCATATGAAGATACATATTTATGTAGAGTAGATATGTATGTATGTAAGTACATATGCATATGGATTGCTTGTGCACTGCTCCCTTTCGACTGTACGAGATAATTATGGTGTTTATTAATACAACGATCGCTATCACAACGTAAAGCCAAAATGCAATATAAATGCAAAATCAGAAACTCACTGCAATGCAGGAATGACTACTGCCCACAATCGCACCTGTGCATACATACATACACACATGCAAACAACGCATGCCAAATAGAAACTAATAAAGCAGCAGCAGCAGGATCATAAAAGACACGATCAAACATGGCAATTTATTTAGTTTATTGCCTAAAATAGCAAGCTGATCTCGGCGGCGCTATGTGGAATAGCAAGCAAATGGATAAAACGAAGAGCTCGCACTGCCACCACCTTCCTTAAAGGTAATCCACTTTGCAACATTGTAGGGATTCATGTTGTAAATAGTTGCTTGCAACACCCTTTGCTGCCAACTTATGTTCGTTAACAAGCAGACAACCAAGCAAAAGCTGAAGCACAAGAAGCAGCCGTCTGCTATTTAAAATTGTTTTTTTGTTTTTTTTTTTTTTAATGTTGCCAGCAACAAGAAAACGAAAACCAAAAAAAAATTGCAAACAACATTAACAAGTGCCAAGAATCATGTTAGATTCGAAAGCCATAAATTTAAATACCTGCTTAGAGTTTGTAGCCTTTATTATTCGGTAGTTTCAGTGCTTAATCACACGCATACGTACATACATACCAATGTACACTTGTGATCCTTGCATTACATGCTTTTATGTATGCTCGTTCGCCTACGTTTACAACATTTGGTGCAACAGCAGTTGGCATGACTACTAAGTACTACACACTACACTATTACTTAGCTATGTATTTGTATTAGGGATGTTAATTTTTTCGCTTTTTCTGATCCCGGGATTCTTCTTTATTTAAAGTGGCGTTTTTATTTTTTCTCCCTGTCGTTAGGATTTATTTTAAAGGACTTTGTAATTTCAAAGATATGATTAATTCCAAAAATTATCTAAAAATTCAATGCAATTTAGAATAAAAATATGGGTATCAAATTAAAAAGGATTTTTTTAGAATTTAAAACAATAATTTTTTTTTGGATTCACAAGCACGAATAGGTATTTTTTTAAGCTGATAAAGTTAGAAGGACGAAATTCGAGGATGCTATGGAGTTTATAAAAGTCCTTAACATATAATTTTTTCAAAAACAAATATTGCGAAATTTCAAGAATAAAATTTTAAAAGGGCACTTTCAATACTTATCAGTCCTTCTGCACGCAAATATTGAATCTGTTTAAATTCTACAGGATTTTCTTTTTAATGTGATACCCTTACCTTTTCTCTAAGCAAATTTCACTGAATTTTTTAAATACTTTTTTAATTACTGACGCCAGTGTGAAAAACTAAGAACGCAATTTTACTATATTTGGCCCATGGTTTCGCGAATATATTGATTTTTGTGTATAATATTTACTATCGCACGGTGTAGTATGTATAATGAGCTACCCATTTATAAAAAAAAATATTAATTATTAAATAAAAAAAGAAATATAGCCAATACTGGTCAAGAAAAGGAGTTTTTTATTATTGCCATCAGTGCAAATAATAAATCCCGAAAATCCCGAGATTATTTGCCAAGAACATTAACATTCCTAGTATGTACGTATATTAGGGTGATTGACTCGGCTTTTTAAACCGCTTTTTTTAATATTTTTAGGCGGTTTTTTTTTAATCTGATTTTTCGAGCAAACTGAATTTACGAATCGAACTAACCAGAGTTTCACCTAGTTTATTTATATAGCAGAATCTAAATATTCCAAATTTTTGTTTTACTGAAAATAGAAATATTTTTAATTTTATAGCTGAGTACTATAAAATTTTCCTCTAAAAAAAAATTCCATAAAATATAAAAGTAAAACCGAGATTATGTCTTTAACTGTAATACTGTTGTAGTACCTTAGCTCTGTCTAAATCAGTGAATCGATTGCATTTTGTTTTCATTCTCATATAACGGCAGCCACGGGAAAAGGCCAGATCCGTCGGTTTTGGGAGCGGGATGTTAGATGAGCTGATATGTTGGGGTATAGGAAGAGGTGGTTAGTGTAGTCGGAGCTTCTTATTCAAATTGCATTGATCACAGTAAGCTGTCACGAATACCAAGGACAACAAGCAACACAAGATCTTTCGTTGCCTTTAGGTGGCGTCGGTCTCCGTTAATGGAATTCAATCTGAGATTCTTCCCATCTCCTAAGTTTTGCAGTGTATACCTTAGATGGTAGGTAGGTAGGTTGTCGCGGTCGTCTATAAGACACACTTAGGCTCAGGGCCCATTGTGATGCCGCATGTTGGGTCAGCAACTCCCGATCCCTCCTAAAACCATTTTGAACTTTGAACGAATTTTAGAAGATCCCTGATTTCGACGCATCTAAGGTCCTCCAAGTTGTCGAAGAATTGCCTACCGAGAGTGGAGAGTCTTCGTCTAGATAGAGCAGGGCATTGGCACAACAGGTGGAGAATCGTTTCCTCCTCTTCTTCATCTTGACAACTTCTACAGAAGTCATGTGAGCGTAGGCCAAGTCGATAGGCGTGCTTGCCAATTAGGCAGTGTCCTGTTATGACGGATACTAATAATCTAATATTGGACTTATTTAGACTCAGTAGTAGGCCAGTGCGGTTGGCGCTGAGCACCGGCCATAATTGTTTGGCAGTTTTGCAGGTGATTTCGTCCTGCCACCTTTCGTTCGCTACTTTAGTGAGCCTCTCGGAGATAAGTAGCTTACAAGTTTGCAAGGGTATTCCTATTTCGTCATTTATATCCTCAAAAGGAAGTTTCGTGCCAAGTCGCGCCAGTTCGTCGGCCTTACAATTCCCCTCTATGCCGCAGTGTCCCGGAACCCATATTACCTTTGGGCGAAATGACTCAGCCATCTCGTTAAGAGATGCGCGGCATTTCATGGCTACCATGGAGGTTGTCGACTGCTTCGTGAGGACTTTATTGCCGCCTGGCTGTCAGTGAAGATGTAGATATCAACTTGGGGTATCATATCACACTTTACCAGTTTCGTGGCCCTGTCGATTGCCATCAGTTCAGCCTGAAAAACGCTACAGTGGTCCGGGAGACGAAAGCTGAGGGAGATTCCCAAGTGATGGGAATATACACCTCCTCCAACCCTACCCTCGAGCTTTGAGCCATCTGTGTATACATGGATGGACTCTCCACTACTTACAACGTCATGCTTCCACTCTTCCCTTGAGGGTAGGAGGGTCGCGAACGCTGTAGCGGGTGCAGGTTCCGGAAGTGCATAGTCCACCAATCCGGGTAGCCCCGGAACCTCCGTTAATATTCTACCGTGACCATAACTGATATTTGACCACTTATTTAGAATATTCATTAGAATTGCCGCGCCACTTGCGACTTGTTTGGCATGTAGGTCCACCGGAAGAAAATTCAGTAAGGCATACAGTGCTTTGGATGGTGTTGTTCTCATCGCACCAGTTATGAGTGTGGACGCAAGCCTTTGAACCTTGTCCATTTTTTTGAAGTTTACCCCTTTCCCAAGGGCGTTCCACCATACCACTATACCGTGATAGAGAATTGGCCTAACCACCGCCGTGTATAGCCAGTGTATTATTTTGGGTTCCATCCCCCATTTTTTCCCTATTGCTCTGCTGCAGGAATAAAGTGCCACTGTTGCTTTGCGCACTCTATCTGCAACGTTGGGCCCCCAGTTTAGTTTCCTATCTACTATGAGACCTAGATATTTGGTCTCTTCCTTTATTGCGAGGGTGTTGCCCTCTAGGGTTATGTTCCCGAGATCAGGTATCTTGTGCTTCCTGGTGAACAGCACAAGGTCTGTTTTTTCAGGATTCACTCCCAGTCCTCGCCTGTTACACCACGGGGATAGTTTGTTGAGGGATCTTTGGATCAGATCTGTCAATGTTGAAAGATGTTTACCCGAGATAGCTATTACAATATCGTCGGCGTATGCAATTATCTGACCGCCAATGTCTTCAAGTTCCCGAAGAAGGCTGTCTACTGCTATATTCCACAGGAGCGATGATATTACTCCCCCCTGGGGTGTACCCCTGACGGGGAACCTTTTTATTACTGATTCACCTAATCCTGCGCTTATTTCTCGGCCGATTAACATTCGTTCAATAAATGAGGTTAGTGAATTGCTTACTCCCAGATTTATCAGAGATGAGATAATCGCTGCAGGGGATACATTGTTGAAAGCACCCTCGATGTCCAGGAAGGCCGCGAGGGTGTATTCTTTGTAATAAAGTGATCTTTCAATTGTGTGCACTAAAGAATGGAGTGCTGTTTCGACTGATCTCCCTTTGTTGTAGGCATGCTGGGCTGCCGAAAGTTTGCTGCCCACCTTGTCTCTAATGTGCCCATCTATTAGTCTCTCTAGAGATTTCAACAGGAAAGACGACAGACTAATTGGTCTGAATTCTTTTGGTCTCGTGTGTGTAGTTTTCCCTGCCTTGGGAATGAAAACTACTCTTACCTCCTCCCATTTGTGGGGTATATAATTCATTCGTAACACTGCTTCAAAGACTGGTACGAGTATGGGTGCAATCATTCCTGCTGTATGCTGTAGATCAGCGGGAATAATGCCGTCTGGTCCCGGAGATTTAAACGGTTGGAAGCTGCTAATAGCATGCTTTATGTTCTCCTCGGTTATGATATTCGCTGGAATGTCATCATGGTTGCCTATGATTCGGGTATTTGTGACTCTACTGTGGAGGCAACCCGGAAAGTGCGTCTGTACAAGAAGCTCTAGAGTTTCTTCGCTGCTAGTTGTCCAATCACCATCCTCCTTGATGAGATAGCTAATATTGCTGGGACTCATAGATAGTATTTTGCGCAGTCTGCTGGCCTCCGAAGTACTTTCTATCTTCTGACAGAAGTTCCTCCATGAGGAGCGCTTAGCGTCTCTTATTGCATACTTAAATCGGCGTTGCCAGTCTTTAAATTCACTCCAAGAGTTGGATCTCTTAGCTTCATTAAATTTTGATCTGCATTCCCTTCCGAGGGTTGCAATTTCAGTGGACAACCATGGAGGTTTTGGTTTCCTACTTGTTGCCCTGATTGGGCAGGCTAATTTTGCTGCACGATGAAATGCTTTAGTTATATCGTCTACGACGTTATCAAGTTGATGTTCCGAGTTTATTTGATTTGTGAGGCTGGAAATATTATTAGAAAATATTGTTTCAAATTTTTTCCAATTTGTTTTTCTGCGGTTTAAGACCGCTTGTTGTTTTCTTACTGGTACGTATAGGTTATAAACGACGTACATGTGATCCGAAAAGGAGTTGTCTTTTGAGACTCTCCAGTCATTCAAGAGTTCTGCCCCCTGCTCATTGACACATGTAATGTCAAGGACCTCCCTTCTAACAGACGTCACACAGGTAGGGGTATCACCTACGTTGCTAACCTGTAAGTTATTGCACATAATGAATTCGAATATCGACTCACCGCGTTCATTTGTATCTGAGCTGCCCCATATGTGATGATGGGCATTCGCGTCCACTCCTATGACCATCGGAGTGCCGCGTCTAGAGGCCTCCATTACCGCGCTCCTTAAGGATTGTGGTGGAGGTAATGTGTCTGCGTCGTGGGCCATATATGTGGAAGCCAGCCAAATAGACATTCCGCCTGATTCCACTGCTATGATGACGTTGTCCGCATCGCTAAACTGTATCAAGAGAAATGCATTAATACACTTTTTTATCAATATGCACGACCTGGGTTTAGCTTTGTCAGTTACATAGAACAGCTTGTATCCCTTCATATTCAATCCACAAATCCGATCTTTTATGACCCAAGGCTCCTGGATGAGTGCGATCTCCTCTTCTCTTTCGGCGAGACGGAGGAGAAGTGCGGCTGAGGCCGCCTTGCAGTGGTGGAGATTAATCTGAACTATCCCCACCATCAGTTTCGCGTGCTGCTGCTGGACAGCCAACCACAGTCCGGTTGACGTCCTCTTCGTCAGAAAGGGGGAGGATATCCTCCCCTTCTCCTTCCTCCATGGTGTCGGAGAAGTCGGAGTGGTCCCCCGCCCCCTCCTCTAGAGTCACCCTCTCGAAGAGTTCGCCGACCATTCCGGAGGTGGATGCCACTTCGTCGTCAGTAGCACTTTCCACTGCGCTCGCTTCGTCGGTAGGGTGTTGTTTCCCTGACACGTCCTGCCGATAAACATGGAGGTTCAAGGCTTGGAAGCCATAATTTATCCTCCAGTTTTGGTTGGCTAGCGGTTCTACTGATTCCTCGTTGAGGACTATTACCGCTAACCTTCGCTTGCCATCGATATCGCCTATCTTTGCTACCTTCCAGTCGTGGGTGGGTAGCTCGGGGTTGCCCATACGTATCCATTCCAGCACTTCCTGTGGGTCGGTGTGGAAGTCTGGAATCCAGGCCCTGGATCTGGGCCGATTGGGAATGTCTTCCCGTTTTATCGCCTCAAGGCGTGCACCCGGCCCGACCTCGCCTACGCGACTGATGGCCAGGGTGTATAGGTCGACGGATCTCTGGTCCGCGCACCTTGTCAATTTGACGCGGTTTTGGAACCAACCGGCGTCCGCACAACTGGGGGGTGGTCCTGGGTTTTCCCCTAGAACCTCCTTATAGACGGCCCAGAGTCGCCTGTTGACCAGGTCCCAGTTTTGTGGTGATATTGCACCATCAAGTGAGCTGCGGTCTATCACAGCCCTGGTAAATGTGTCCTTCGCCGCGTCCGCGAAGGATCTTTTCTGCAGCTCGTCCGCTGTTAAAAAGGCGGATACCCTTGTTCTCTTGGGTTCCGAGCTTAGCTCCCTAGAGGACTTCCGCTTGCCTTGAGCAGACTCTTGTTTGGCTTTCGTCTGGTGTTCAGCCATAAACTTTTCGGCCCAATTTCTTGAGTCCAGCTCTTCTGCGGTCAGTTCTTCTGGCTTCTTATCCCTCAGTCTCTCCAGGATTCTGAGGGCTGACCGTCTGGTACGATAGTACCTTTCTGATGCACTAATGTGCTTCTGGGGATGGCTGCTGCCCATCGCTACATTAGTGCCAGAATGGCGCACTTCAGAGGCCGCTGGCTTAGCCATGCGGTCTGATGTCGCCGACGCCGCTTTAGGGATTGCACCTGTCGATGTTCCCTTGCCTCCTGGAGTGGCCTCCCGAAGACCTATCTGCGAGGGTGGGTCTGCTACCAGCACCGGACGGATTAACATCCTCGCTAGCTTGTCTGAGGACATGGCTAGACCGGTTGCCGGAAGGGGGCCTCGATGCCGTTGAGGCAGTCCCAGAGGGGACAGAGCGTATGCTCAGCCCTGGCTTGGCCACAGACTTTGCACCGCTGGCTTGCTTGGTCTTGTCCGAGGACAGACCGGACCTTCCTGACTGGGTGGGTCTACTTTTTTTGGGTTCTCGGTTATCCGAGGCAGGTTTTTTGTTTGGGTTCATCATTTTCATAAACGTCCGCACTGCTCGACGAGGCGAGCGTGGCGGACTACGTATTTAGGGGGGGGAAAGGGAGTCGTCGACCACAGCGGTCCCCTCCGCTGTGGCAAGGTCATTCTACCTCCTGAGGTGACCCGGTATCAGGAGAGCGCCGTTAGAATACAGCCGGATACCCCTGGCTGCAAACCATCCAATAGGCACGGTGACGCATAACACCCTGGATTAGGGGGGAAAGGATAGGGAAAGATGGGAGAGAAGGGTTGGGTAGGACGAGCGTGGGGGAATCGTCGGTACGGTCCTCTCCGTATGTATGATTGGAGGAACACGACGCCCACAGTTACGCAGACGGGTGGTCGACCAATCTCCATACGGAGCTTCCCTCTTGGTTCGTGCTGGTTTAAAGCCCCCCGAAGGAAGACTTAAACCACCACTTAAGCCTCATCCCCACGGCAAGGGGACCAACACGATGAGGGTATACCTTAGATGCAACGCAGAAAAGCTCGGAACCATGCAAAGCGCATTTGGCCTCCACGCATTGCGAGACAGTCAGACTTTTCGTTGCCTTCATGTTCCGGAACCCACCACAACGCACAGTGCTGCCGAAATCCAAAAGTGCGACCATAATTGAAATAAAAATTTATAGATAGGGCTTTTTCATCATTAAGTTGGCTAAAGGAATCCTCTAAGAAACGAAAACCGTTCACAGTAACGGCCTGTACCCCAAGTCCCCTCCTTATTTTCAGTCGGAATGTGGTCTTCGCTCACTGTGTAGCGTTGCACTACTGTGGCTTCCAGGTGGTTTGAACGAGTTTTACAGTTGTCCCCACAAGCCTTAATGTCGTTTTAACAAGTCTGGAGCCCTTAACACTGCCATTTGTCCTTGTACGAAGAAATTCGCGAACACAGACATCGTTTCCGAAGACTTCCGCCTGGAGTATGGTTGGATACGAGCCCATTGGCATACTTTTCTGGAATCTTGGTCCCAGTACACCTGCCCCAGTTCATCTTCGATCCGTAGGTATACCATAATTGTGACCCTTTGTCAATCATAATCATAGTCGGTCTAGTCCAGCGGATGATGTTTTCTCATTCCAAACATAGTCGGTTCTACATGCTCCAGTTCGTGCGACAAGGGACTCGGAAGTTCGATGTAGATGCGCCTTAAGTGTCACTGTAGAGAAAGTATGTAAAACAAACCCTGTTTATCCGGTTTCATCTTAACTTAAAAACGGCGAGCCGGTTTTTACAAATTGCCATTTTTCGCATAACTCGAAAACCGGTTTTCGAAAAAAGGCGCTTAATCGAACACCCTAATGTATATAAATTTTGCCTGTTTTAATGCGCTTTTCTTTGCCTAATATTAGTTAGTATGTGCACTAATAATGTTTGTATACGCATGAGTACTATGGTAGTGTCGAGAACATTGCTTTTTATTTATTAATTACCAATTGAATGTGAACAACCATGTTGAACAATCTTGTAAAAATTGCAATTTACAGTCCATTCGGCGGTCCACACTGTGGTGTAGCTCTGCAGTAGCTAGTAGCTGCTGTTGCTATGACTGTTGTGTTTTTTTTTTGTTTTGTAATTTAGTTGTTGAATTGGTTGTTATCACATGCAGTGTATGTATGTAGTAGTGGTAAAATCATATATTTAAATGGCGTATGAAGAAATGTGAACAAAAAAATAAAATGTTAGTTTTAAAACTGGTTGTCCTTCAACTGAAGTGGAAAGGATTCTATATTTAAAAAGTTTTCTAACCATATTCTTCAAGAGAATCATCAACGGTTTCATTACTTTGAAACCTTTAAATTGTTCTATTTTTCATCCTTTTATACGCTGAAAAAGTTTCCCTGGTTATCAGCAAATGGCAGCAGCATCGAGCTTTTTATGTAATTGGACCGCTGCGATTCAAACTGGAAGCTCGTATTAAGCATACCAGCGCAGGAGCGGCGTGGAGGTGTTCTTCCTAATTTAGACTTAGATTATGACGCTCAGTATTCGTCGAACTTCGAAAATCTGGTCAAAGGACCAGGACCTTGTACGTTGTATTATTCAGAAAACGGTCGTCGAGGAGTGTCAAAACATTCTAGAAACCAATAATTGTCCATCCATCTAAAGGTTTTAGGAACCCTGCCGGTGGCCCTAATCGGTATAAGAACTTAATCCGTAGATCCGTAGAGGGCTCTTCCGCCAAAATCCCCCAGACTCGAGAGCACAGCAATCCTCGAGCGACCCGGCATGTTGTCCTCATCCGCCGAATCAGCCGTGGGGGTCGAAATAAACTGACCGTCACCTTCATCGTCGTTGCATCCAACAGAGACCATACTTGGGTCACATATCGTGCACCTCTATCACTATGCCACTTCGTCAGGCTACTACATACTGCTTACCCGTATTCGGAAGTATTGTCCAGGGTGTGCCCGCACTACTAAGTGTTTCGAGTAGCCTGACAGTGGATTTGCATGCGATGTTTAGCGATTTCGGAAAGGTTTTCGATAGTGTTCGCAGAGAATGCTTTTTTCGGCAGCCGTGCGCCATAGAGGAGTGCTCGAAAAAAATCGTCGGTGTTATTAAATATAAATATATGTATTTGAGAGATTTTTCAAAACTTTAACAGGACAATTCAGGCAACTGTTTTTCAACTTGCCACAGTCTTTCGAAAAATAAAATTTTTTCGTAAGACAACTGCACGGTCAAAAATTTGGGTTTCATTTTTAAACCGCGCTGGGACTACTGCCTTTTTTAAACTTTTATAGTCTACTTTTTAAACCAGTCAATAGTTTTACGCAATTTTTAATATATTCTGGTTTAAATTTTAGCCCAAAAAGTTCGTGGTTTAAAAATCAAACCAAAATGTTTTAATTCTAGTTTCTAGGTTTCAAATAAAGAAACTTTGGTTTAAAATCTAAACCGAAATAGAATATGTTTGCACAGCGAATTGTGGTGTTGATTCAAAGACAACATATGAAAGCACATTTACATGCGTGGCTGTAGCTGAGTGTGCAAAGATGCTTGATACAATTGGTTGCTACCAAGGCTGTCCGGGTTCAATCCCAACCAGACGCAGCATGAAATTTAAGATTGTTTTTTTTTTATTCTTTATTATGAAAATGTTTGGGTTTAACATTTAAACCGAATTGTTTAAATTCTAAACCCAACATATGTGCTCTCTTTTTTTTAAACTTGGAAGGTTTGTATTTGAAACTGAATTTAGTTTTGTCATATATGTAGTCCAAAAAGTTTAAAATTAAAGCCGAAATTTTTAACCGTGTGTTAATTCTGGCAACTACCTTGAAATTTTTGTCTAGCTTTCGAAAGAATATTGAAAGATATATTTAAAACAAGCTCTTAACGCATTTCTGTTTACTAACAATTTTATGAAATGAAAAGCAGTCTACATATAACTTCCTAAAAAAAATAAACGAAAAAAATTATTAGTACAAAAAGAAAATAATGATAAAATACGAAATGTAAAAGTAGTTAAATTAAATATATATTAAAATATTTTTCTAAAAAACAAAAAAAAAATACTTACAAAAAAATTAAAATAAGAAAATAAATTTCTAAAATTCAAATGAAATTAAAAGAAAAATATTTTTCCTTTTTAAAACCATAAAATATAAAAAGTATATAAAATATCTAGGAAGAGAAGAAAAAATACGTGTTTCTAAAAATTAATGAAATTAGAAATTTAAGAAATATATAAAATAAAATCTAAAAATTAAATAAAACAAGAAAGAAAAGAAAATAAGTTTCTAAAAATTTAATTAAATTAATAAGTATGTTTCTTTTTAAAACGATCAAATTAAAAAATTAAAAACAAAATTAAAATTAATTAATTTTCAAAAAACTACACAAGTTAACAAATATTTTTCTTCCTAAAACAATAAAATCTAAAAGTTAAGAGAAAATTAAATTAAAGAAGAAACAAAATTTAACTCAATTAATAAAAGAAAAGAAACCCTTGCCCGAGGACTCGATCCCTCATTTAGCATATGGAACGCCCGTGATGAGCTCACTAGGCCATTGTGGCTGTTGTAGCAGCGCGAGCAAAATAACATACAAAAGAGCTTCTCACCATGAAAGTTGGCAAGAGAGCTTTTTTGTAAGGCTTTCGCGCCAGAATTAACAAATTCTTTCAAACTAGCTTGCCTACTGTCTTTCAATTGTCTTACAAAAGACCTTCAACTATCTTTTCTAGAATTGCCGTCTTAGGCTGTATACGGGGGCGACTATTAATAGATATTATTCGATCAGAAAACGGTTTAACACGGTTCAATTTGATCAAGTTACGCAACTTTCGCTCCACCTTACTGTGCATATTGGCGGTGGTAGATGAATGCGCAGAAGTATCAGCCATCGGACTAGACTGTCAAAGATTATATATATAACTATGAAGCTCTAGTTGTCCACTTCTTAGCTAAAAAAAAATGCTCACGCTTTTTTATTTTCTTTTGTTTAATGATCTCTTGCGTTCATCAGAGTGCAGCTATCAAACTTAAGGATCAATTTGCTCTATTTTACGGGCTCTTTTGAGCTATATTTCTTTCCATTGACTCATTTAACAACTCCCTGCACCTGCTACCACGCGACTCGACGTTGAATGGCCGTAACTTTGCAATTCCGTTGCCGCCGAAATGAGTCACAACATTGGGCTGATCTGTAAACATTCGCATTAAAGTTTGCCTATTTAATTTAATACGTTTTCTACATTTACCCCAAAAGAATTTATTACCCCAATTGACATAAGCCAATGAACAACAAAAACATGCAAGGAACTTGCATTTTTCAATTCAATTTCCATGACTCGCAACCTTTTAACTTGAACATATTTTGTCGCAAATGCCATCCGGCTTAAGTTCCCCCTTCCTACCACTCTCCACATACAAGCCCCTCTATATCGCTCGCACCGGTAGTTACGACTGGCCCCTATTTGCTACCTTTAACTTGCGTGTCATTTATTTCCCTTTAATTTGTAGATAACAATCTAAACTATGCCGACTTAGCTGCGGCTACTTTATTTGCGAACGCATCATAAAAACGCATTTAAATGCGGCACGTCGACGCCGCCATTACGAGTGCCTCTCGACTCTGCCAGTCAAGCAGCCAGAAAGTCAGCCAGCCAATGTGAGAGAACAAGAAGCAGGCCATAAGCTGGTGTGTTGTTGTTCGAATTGTGTTGAGCTAAAAGCACTTCACGCAACATTTGTTGCATGCGACATTATTTGCATGCTGGGACACATTGCATGGCTCTGCTATTTTGGAGCTCCTTTGCTCTGCACTTTTGCGCTGTACGTTGCTTTTCTTGTTATTGTTGTTGCGTTGCACGTCTTGTTTTTTTTTTTTGTTTTGTTTTTTATTTAGCTGGCGGTGATAACGTCGTCGCGATCATGGTATCGCGTATCGCCACTTGCGATCACATCCATCGATATGCCATCGACAATGATCGCAAATTCATGCAAATTATCTGCGAAAGGGCATCGCGCCGACGCCAACGCCGTCGCCGTGTAGTTAAGTTGCAACGTGCGGCTGCGGCTGCGGCTGCGACTAGCGTTGGCGTAAGCATTGCTGCTGGCAATTGTCGTACGAGTATGAGTTGGGAATGAAAAAGTTGAAAATGCAAATGGCAAATGTATGCGCGCGAGTGATCGCAGGTGATCGCAGGCAATCAAGGGAGTGTTGGTTGGTTGGTTGGTTGGTTGGCTGGTGTGTACTCTTTACCACTTATGGCGGCATGCGGCAAGTGCATTGGGGCAGCGCAGGTTCAACTGCGATCAGTTTGAGTGTGTGTGTGTGTTGGTGCAACTGGCGCTACAAATAAATTACAAGATTCGCATTAAGATCTTCACTGATCGTGCAATTCGCAATGGTTTTTATGTTGCATTGTGCAAACATGCCGCATTGAATGCATACTTACATATACACGCACACACATGTAGGTACATATATATTTATGTACTTTAGCCTTGCTTTAGTGTGTGTTAAGCGCCTGCAGCTGCGTTATGTGTTGCTTTTTTTTAGGTACAACTTCTTTGACTTAATTTTTTTTTGTTTTTCTGCTTGAAGTCTTTTTTTCGTGCAATCTTTAAGTTTCGAAATGTTTATGCCTTTTCTGTATCAAACGATCGGTTGTGTTTATGTATGTGTTTTGCTATTTTTCCAGCTGAGCTGCTAAAGCGCTGAAAAACACAAAAGTGCTGTTGTAGGCATGCTTTTTTCAATTTCAATTCCATTTTTTTTTTTGTTTACGGAGAGACCTTTCTGCCAAAACATACTTAATTTAAGTACTTGCCATTTGGCAACTACCAGAGTTATGTGCATTGAGTTTGAGCGGTTTGAGTACCGTCACGCGACATCTGGGATATTTTGTCACCACTGCAGTCGCGCGTGTTTGACCCTACCGCTTATGGTGTTATTAGCATTTGAAAACTTGAAAAGTGAAGGCGAAGTGTCAATTCAATGATGATATATTCAGATTTTGCATAGGTTCGACATATTGAGGATTGCTTATAATTTACTATGTATACCTAAGCACCCATGATCCTCAATGAACAGTTATTGAGCACAAGAAATGCTTACATACATATGTACGATAGCTGATTCCAAATGCCATTGGCCGGCAAGCCTATTCTGCTAGCATGTCTTCCCGTTAAACAGTGTCTCGTAATAATGTTGGTCACCAGCTTTAGTACTTAGAGTGCATTCTAATCCAATGAGTACGTCGGATTTTTTCTTGTCGAGGCTGGGCCAGATTTGTCGAGTAGTCCTATACGTGGGTTCTTCCGACCACTTTTTATTTGCCTTCTCGACGAAGTGTGTCTTGAGCCATGCCTTGCAGGTAGTACCTCTATCAGCAGCATGCCAACAGCATGAGAATAGTTGACGTCAGTCAGTTCCTCGTAAGTTTGTCCGCTGCACAGTTACCTTGAACGAAACTAACTCGTTTAGGACCTTCCTACATTCTATCCGAGTTGTTGATGAGGTTTCACAGAAATCTAGTGACTAAATAGCTGCTTGGCTATCGGAGTATACGGTTACTGAAAGTAGGTTAAGAAAAGATACGATAAGCCAGAGTGAAGCCTTTTTATGGCCTCGAGCACTGCTTGGAAGACACTGCAGTGGTCTGGCCACTTAAAGCAAAGGGCTAATGAGAGCCCTTCCGAGTGTATGTCATTCCCTATTCTTAGATTTAGTTTAGAGCCATCCGTGTAGATGGCTATGGACCGAACTTATTCTCGAGCTCCCACGCGCTGCAACGGTGGTGTTGTGTAGGCTGGGAACCTAAACGTGTCGGGGAATATGGTGAGAATATTGATGGCGTATTTAATATTACTTCATTGCAGCTGGCCTATAGATTCCCCAAACGTTCTACGGGCCGAACTGACTAGCATGCATGCCGCCCTTTGGACCTTGGAAAGTTTAGAACACCAGACTGTGACGTACCACTGCCGTGAACTATGTGAATGTTTTACAAAAAAATTTTACCATAGATACCCAAACTACAACGCGAAATAGCCATATGAATTTTAATCCTTTCTCCACTTATTCAAAAAATTCTCAGACAAAAATTGCAAACTTAATATGTCCATACAAAAATGTTTACCTGCGAAAGCAAAAAGATTCGGAGATTTTCCTATACAGGTCTTGGTCTTTCATTCTGAGTTGAAATTCTTTCGCCGCCATATAATGACCTTGAAATTGTTGCACAGTGTGATTGGCGTAACTTCACAAAAATGGGTAATTGACGAAGTTTCTTGGTATCGCTCTGGAGTCTAGGCAAACAAATGTATCCCGTCATTAATAACCGACATATTCACATGTTGTAAGCGCGTTTCCGTATACATATACATACATACATAATTTTTTACGCAAGCATAACAACAATGAGTTCGGCATTCTGGTGACCTACTTCGATAATTATTGCGTGTATGACTCGTAAAAAATCTGGTTTTTAAATACATATTGAGGCATGAAAACAGTTGTTTCTTAAGGTTACATGAATACATTAAATGTTTGCGTGCAGACGGACTATCATTGCCAAATTGGTCGGTATTAAAATTTACACCATAAGAAAATTGGTAAAAAATTCCTAAACATTCATTAATATTTATGTTAAAACATACACATATCAACGCATGAGTGCATATACATATGTACATGCATTTATGTATCGTTTAAGAAAAATTAATTCCCATAAAATCGTGTCAAAAACCGGCCACTATTTTGACCAAATTGAGTTGTTCACAATGAATCGCGCGAGAGACGGTGGCTACGGCCTCAGCACAGCAGGCGTTCCAAAACGTAGTCACACTGAATTTACATCATATTTTTTGAACAGTCAAACGCCGGCCGATTCGCCCCGCCGAAATAAGCGACCAGTAATACAATAACCTCGAACCAATTTATTACCCACAACAGTTTACAAGGAAACACGTTTAAAAAAAAATCATAAATCGACAGTGTTTGACACCCTTTTTGGCTGCATATTGCAACAAAAACAAAAGCAAAACAACAGCAGTCTGCAACTTTTTTTTGCGCTTGAGTGACATGCAACGCGTGTTGGTTGTTATCACTGCTGCTATACGAAATTTTCGTTATTAATAACGAAACAAAAAAAAACAAAAAAAAATTGAATTTAATCTGGCTGCGTGCGCTGATGAATTTGCGTACAAACAAATACAAGTGTGTAAATTGCTTTTTCGACAAGTCTCTTACATACATACGTATACACGTTTTTTTTGCATGCAGACGCCGCAATATTGCCTCAAAGAAAATAGCGCAAATATGTAACAGTAGTGGATAAATAAATGTGGTTGTGGTTATTTATGAAGTTAGTTTTGAAAAAAATTAAGTTACTACAAAACGAAAAATTGAGGTCCATTACCTTTTCAACCGAACAATCAACCGATTAGCGGATCAACAACTGCGGTCCGTTGATATAGATCGAATGCAAATACACACATACATATATCTACTAAATACTCGCATACAGCGGTGGCATGAAAGCCACAGCAGCCAAAAAACCCTGTAGGAAAAATATTTACAAGTGAAGTTGATATTTTAGATTTGCACTTTGCTTTTTTGAAGTGAAACTTCTTTAGCGGCGGTTGGTTGGTTGGGAGTAAATTGGCCAATTCAACGGGGAATGGAGAAACGGATATAGATGGAGACACAGAGATTCAATCTATGAACTATTTTGGGATTTTAGAGATTTTCGGGACTTATCGATATTATAATCGATATTTTTTTGTCGATTTCATTATCGAAATTTTTATCGATATTGTTATCGATTTTGCTATCGATATCTTCGGAACTTATCGATATAATAATCGATATTTTTATCGACTTTATTCCATCCATATTTTTATCGATTTCATTATAGATTTTGTTTTTGGTATATTTAACGATTTTTTTATCGGTATTGTTATTGGTTTTGTTATCGATATTGTTATCGATTTTGCTATCGATATTTTTAACGAATTTGTTATCGAAATTTTTAGCCGGACTTAGTAGCAATAACTAACTAACCGAGCTAAGCAGGTTTTATACTTTCAGTAGAATCGTTTAGCATAAACCCAATGAATTTCTCTACCGGGACCAAAATTTCCGGCTCATCCTACCTCAACAACAAAAAATGCACACGAAAATTTTGGCTTCCGTGCATTTAATTAAAACAGAAATGTTGTAAGTTATTATTATGAAAATATGACTGTGCCAATGCATGAATGTTTTAAAAAAATATTTGTAAGTATGTATGTATGCATGTACATTAGGGTGGTCCAAAAATGCATGTGAAAAAGTAAAGTCGCAATTTCTATGCTCTCATCCCCTACGATTGTTCTATACCGAAAAATATATATCCCTATTTTTTATTTTGAAATCAAAAAATAAGCGCCCAAAGTTTTCCATGTATTTTATATGGGGGAAAAAACCACTATTCGTAGAAACGGTATATAATTCTTAAAAATCAATATTTTTCTATCGGAAAGCTCTGTTTATCTGCAGGAGATTCCCAATAACAATGACCAATTGTTTATTTAAGATTTTTTTGATCGCAACTATAATTTATAGGTCCGCCAAAAACCCCGAAAGATGCAATGGGCGGACAAATAAAAAATCGTTGGTATTAAAAAATGGTTGAATAAACAATTGGGTATTATTATTAAAAGTCTCTTGAAGAGAACCATATAAAAATACATGGAAAACTTTGAGCGCTTTGAGCGACCTCCAAATATTTTTTGATTTCAAAATAAAATATAGGGGTATACTTTTTTTCGATATAGCATTATCCTAGGCGGTGAGAGCAGTACAATTCCGACTTACCCGTTTTTGGACTACCCTAATGCACATATACATACATAAATAAGTAGGAGCGGCATGTTGCATGCAGTTAATCAAAGTATTGCCATTCTGCTGCTGCGGAGTTTATTAAATGCATTTAATGGGTTATAGTTTTGAATATATTTTTTTCTTTGTTACATTGTGCTTATAGTGATGACTACACTTGCGAAGGCAATCCGAAAAAATTATTACATTTGCAAAAAAAAAGTGCCTTACTGTTGTTGACAGCCAAAGTGAATATGCAAGCAACCGCTTTTAATTGAATTGTTTGGTAGAATTTCATACAAATTAGGTTGTTGGTGCTTTTTGTATTTCAAGCGAAAGTTTCAAATTTGTTGATGGACAAGCTGGAAATTAAAATATTTCAATGTTTTGTTTTTGGTAATTTCCTGCGTTTTTTATTTGATACACCAAAATGTGAGCTTTTAATTAAGTTTCACTAGTTAAAGGCTGTGCAGATAAAGCACTAAATTTGCGAGTTGGCATCTATAGTAATTTTGAATAGATCATTAATTTCTATAAGTAACATATATTGAATCTGTTCTACGGAATTAGATATTATATTACATATATAACTTACACTATATGGAAGGTGAGAAAAATGAGTGGTTTCTTGTGGGCGCATTCGCTGGGTACGTTTTATCTATCCAGTTTGGTTAAGCGCCGTCTTTATTTTACTTTCTAGACCTAACCGAATTAAATTTAGTGCTGGTTATGGCAAGCCCACCCCACAATTCTTTTTCGATTTCGAATGTAAAAAGCAATACTCCCTTATTCTAAGGTGGAGAGTTTCAAAGTCCCATGCAGCGATATCCTTAAGGCAGGTCCGAACAACTTTTTATTTGCTCTCAAAACAATTTTGCCGGAGGGGGTGCTGAAGTACGGTTACCGTTCAGTTCGGCACATTTTTTTTTTTATATATTTTTTTTCTGAAGCAAACAGCTGAACCCGAATCATTAAGTCGTTCGGACAGAAAATTAAAATCAATTTGATTCGAACAAAGATTGTTGAGCACATTTTGGTCGCACTCTCAGTGAGAGTGTGAATGGGAAAGGAATGCGTAAAATTACTAACAAAAAGTGCCCGGACACGAGCGGTGAATCCGCCTTTAATCATCACAGAGCGAGATATGTACTTGCATGTATGTAAGGCAGAACTTCCTATGGATCTACGCAGTGTAATAGTTGTATATCGGTTTCCGTTAACCGAGCTGAAAAAAAGTTACCTCTAAGGGGATACCATGCACAGATGACTTAAAAAAGCTTTGGAGCAGACGCCTCTGATATACATAGTTGAAAGGCGTTAGTGCTTAAATGAAAATGTCCATATGAAAATGTCCGATCATTTTTTAGCCGGAAATATTCACTATTAATAAGTGTGCAGAGATAAAATTGTGTGAGAACAATTTTAAATGCCGAAACCCGCTTTTGAGCAAAATTCAACAGAATACTCGTACTCGTAGTACTTCGTAACTACATAGAATACAAGACTGATGGGGCACTACCCGAACTTTTGTTGAATCATCGACTCGGCAAAAAAAAAATTCGCACCTCCACCTCGAGAGCAATTACATGGTTCTCTATGGATATTAAATGGTTCGACCCTACAGCATTTTTTTGGTAAGATCGAAAGTCCTTTCGAGACTAATGAGTTGGCTTTGTGCGCCTTCGTGAATATCGAGCGAGCTTTCAATAATAATGACTATGTATCTGCTTCGAGTGTGTAGGTGATAATAAGTGCCCTTATACTTTTGATTGGATCGATGCTTTGTCTCTTCAGCGCGATATCATATCGATTGGATTAAATCCAACAGAAACCGTAAAAAGTTGAGTGCTCTGATGACCTCAAATATTTAGGAACTGCTCTAGATAAGAGACTTGTATGTAGTTGAAAATCCCATCTTGCTAAAAACATGCAGGTAATGTGGATTTGCTGAAAACTATTTGGTAGAATATATCCCAAATTTAACCGATTGGTATTACCCCATGATCGTCCATCCGAGTGTATCGTATGCATCCGCGCAATGGTTGCTGAAAACATTACAAAACCTGTCATACAATATTGCAATAAACTGAAAAAATTGGCTTGTCTCTCCCTCACTGAATCAATGAGAACTCGCTTAAATGTGGTTCTGCAGTCGCGCTAGAATGGAAACAATATCAGCCAAGAGAAGTTGCCAATTCGTCTTTCCAACGCCAACTCTATAACAGTAAGCTTCATTTAGGTATTCTCGGGAAGGTACCAGCATTTGAAAAGATATTCCGTGATAAAAGGGATCTGCTTTTATGAGGGCTTCAAGTAAAGATTTCAGGGAAAGAAGACACGACAAACGAGCTGCCTGCCCTTTACACTAGGTAAGTGCATTGGTATGCAAACGCCGAAGATTTTGCTCTATAAAGATTATTTTTCTGGTCGGAGTAATATTTCTCAGTTAGTCATTCTTCGAGATCTATATTTACTGAGAGGCCATACTCAGAACGCAGTAAGTACTCGGAAGAGGTAGGGGTCCTTAGACGAGCGAGGCGCTTCGGCTGTTAGGAAGAATAATATTCAATGAAATAGAACTGATTGTCATTTGTCTTTGGGTAACTAAGTGGTCAAAAACGATTGATTGAGAATATCTAGTCTGCCTTAAATGATAATAAAATTCTAGAACAGATTACTTTTTATTTTCGGCCTTTGTCAAACAAAGATTGGTTCATTTCAAAGAATCTTTACTCAAAATCTCAAATATTGCATCTTAGTGCTAGCAGCGGTTTTAGTCTAAAGAGGTCGTCTAATGACTTGTTGAACAAATGGGAAGACTATGAGATCACAAGATTATTATGTCCGCGGCGTAGCAGGAAAAAGACGAGGCACTTAATGAGTCCTTACCGACGCCACCACAGGACACAGTGCTATATCACCAATGCTTCAACGGTGGCAAATACCAACAAGTACTATCCACAGTAGCTGCCGTGATCAGGATGAGGAAGAGCCAATTGACCACTTTCTGTGTCGATGCCCGGGTCCAAAGATGAGGCGCCTTAAGCACTCGGGTTCATGCTTCTTCAATAGTCTGAGCGATATAGCGGAGGTGGAACTGTTTGCTCTCCTCGGTTTCATTAGGTATAGTAATTGGTTCAGTAGAATAATGACTTGAAACTATCACTCGATTATGGGTACGTATTTCCTCCTGAGACTCGCTTAGAGAGGGCATGACAATTCTGCCTCCGAGCGAAAGTATGGAATATTCCACATACCCCCCCCCCCCCTCTCCACAACCTAGCGTAACCTTGTTCGTGAAAATTTACGCGACACTTTACTTAAGACCAGAGGAGCTTTTGATTTAGTACTCTGTCTCATGATTTCCCCATTACCTATAGAGTTGCGGAGGAAAAGGTATCAATTCAGTGCTTCCTGTACGGATTGCATTGCCTTGCAGAATTAAGAGATGCTTGAACCTTTACGAAGCCTGAATTGTTAAGGAACGACATTCTTCGAAATACTGGGTATGCTCGCATAAGAACTGAGTTTGTTCAAAAATACCTAAGGCACACAAACTAACCGCAGTGCAACCTATTAGGAAAAAGCGATCTGAGAATCAGGTAACCTTCGGCTAGATGAGATAAGGTTGGTATATATCTGTTTCTTTTCGTTGGCTCAAATGCTGGCCCTGACACTCAGTGAACAAATCTACATGTATTGATTAAAGTCGACTACTCGAAGACTCACACGTACTTAAGATTATGCAAAACGTACTACGTTCCCTTCTATGCATGTGTGTTGCACTTGCATGCAACCAGCCATGCCACACTTACATTTGTACTATACATATTCTATATATATGTTTTAACCTTTCAAGCACTTTTTGTCTAGACATGCGCTTCAAAAAGCCTTGCATGCAACTTGTTTATCTTCACCAGAGTTAATTCATATTTTTTTACAAGCTCTTTTGCTGAACGCCTTTTTAATCGCTTTTTTACCTTCTAAATTAACGCACTGCCTACACAACTCCTTACGGCGGCAAGTAGATACTATAAAAGGAGTAGACGGTTGCTGGGATTTTTATGTATGCAAAATGTTTGCCAAAAGACACAACGAGACACAGTTTAGATGCATACATACTCGTATGTCTAGCCGAGGAGGTTTGCCTTTGTCTTCAGCCTTTTGCGCAAGTGTCCTTTTGTCTTCTACATTTCATGGTCGCGTCTGCAAAAAAAAAAAAACTGCAACGATAACGTTGGCAGCAGCAGCAGCAGCAGCAGTTGATGGAGGTGTGTAGAGAGACAGCGAACTGGCAGTGGTGAGTCAGTGCAAGAGGTGGCTGTGCGACTGTATTGCTGTGGGATGGTAATGACTGCCAGGCATGCAGTTCATCATTTTGTCAAATGTCAAGTTGACATTCAGGCAACACCCTCCCCTCACACGCACACCCAGTTACAAACACACACGTATGTAGTCCCGTGGCATGCGCACCCGCTTTGTTTGCTGCAGAATGTAACATTGAAAAATTGCATCAAAGGCTGCTTGAAAGAGAAAAAGAAAGTATATTTTTTCTTAAGCTATGCTTTTATTGCAACACGCTCAAGTGACTGCTTTACGAATTCTTTACTTATTACTCGCACATTTCTTCAGTTTTCAGTTGCAAATATTGCATTTTTCTTGCCGCCGCTTACCCTTTTTAGAGTGCATGCCACTTGTGTTGTTGCACAAACACTTGTCGCCGGTCGGTGTATGCATGAAGGTGGATTCCTATTTTTTTTTTAATTTAAACGCTGTGCCTCTACAACTTACTACACCGTAGTACTTCACTATTTCGATTGCTTCGACAGGCTGCGACACACCTACTTCGTGTTTTACCTTTGTACTTAATTACGCTAATATAATGGCGTTGAAGAATTGCAAACGTCCACATATACACCTTTCAAGTTCGACATCAAGTCCTGGAGAATCGCTCAATTTTATTATGACTGTAAATTTTTTGTTTTCTTTTTTCATGTACGTTGTGCGTCGAGAGAAGGGAAACGATCGATTTGTTATTGCGGAATGGTTCTTAAAGTGTTCATATGCAGGCCAGAGGCGCTCACTTTGACTGTCACGAGGAATGTTATAAATATTCCTCACTAAAAGGCTAAGCAAGCTCTGTTTAGCTAGGCTATAGAGGCCAACTTTCACGAGTAACTCGGTCGATATTCGTATAACTTGCTTGGTAAAATGGATCTATATGTCCTCGATGATACAGGAAAACGCTCTACATATGTCTGTTATTATTTCCTTTGCCTATAAAACCGATTATCTTTATCTACACGCATCTGTGAATCTCACTGCAATCACAAACCAAGGACAGAACTTTCTACCTGTGGCACAACTCAACTAAGCACGAGGAGTAAAAGCGCAATTACCAACGGACGTAAAAACGGAGAACGTGTCAGCTGAGACGATCTATCTTATGGGTTCTACGTGTTAACTAAAACTCACCACCGCATGGCCGTGACGTAGACGTCGCTTCTCTCTCTTTCTATCAACAGCAAACTTGATATCTTTCTACGTACTTCTGCGCTACGCTACGTGCACGTTCGTGGGTAACCGCGCTCTTATACTATTTAAAGAAGCTATACAGCAACCATAGTCAACGTCTAATCCACAGGGAGAGACAGAGAGTGAGTGAGAGAGCTGCGTGTCAATATAAAATAGTGCCGATCAAAAAAGCTTTCGCCCTATGTACATTAGGGAGCCCCAAAAAAAGTAAAGTCGGAATTTTAATGCTCTCTTCCCCTAGGATTATTCTTTATCGAAGACGTCGCTCAAAGCGCTCAAAGTTTTCCATGTATTTTATATGGCGGAAAAAACAACTTTTCGTAGAAGTGTTGGAGAATTCTCGAAAATCTATATTTTTTTGATCGGAAAACTATGGTTCTCTTCAGGAGACTTCCAATAATAATACCGTGCAGCATGAATTTTGTCATGTATTTGTATCGCCTTCTCGGAATTTAGAGCTTTTTTAAGATTTCTATAGTCCACTGATGGGCACTGCCTTGCCCGCGGGCAAAGCTCTTTTAAGCTTTCAATACATTTTATATAGGCGCATGCAGAGTAAAAGCTCTCTCTCGCTGCTATAGATGTGCGTAGACTGCTTTAGACAACTCTAACAGGCTTACTCTGCTTACTACCGAACATTTTTTAACAAGCAAATTGTGTTACCAACAATTGTCACCACTTCTTGCAACCGCAATTCTGTTTTCTTTGGTAACGTTTTAATTTATTCAGAAATTCAGCTATTAAATATTCTAGAAATTTTGGTGTAGCATACATCACGCGTCAATATTTTGTTACCTGCTTATGAGATGGTAACAAAATTTACCGGTTATCAGAGCGCGCAGAATGCGAAAATGGTTAAAGAATTGACTGGAGCTTTATTTACAGAACAGACTTGTAAAACGGTGATGGGCACCGCCTTGCCCGCAGGTAAAGCTCTTTTAAGCTTTCTATACATTTTGTAAAGTCGCTTGCAGGGTAAAAGCTCTCTCTGCCTATCGCTGCTCTAAAAGCTTTTGCAGTTTTGGGCAATAGTGATATAGTCCATTTAGAGCAGCGAAAACCATATTAAACTGTTACACTATACGCGTGTGCCTAGAGCTTTTGAGTTTTATATAAATTTCACAAGTACGAAAATATATTTTTGGACAACACTGCTTTAGAGTTCCGAGCACGCACGTAAAAGCTCAAACAGACGGCAGCGTTAAACCGAGTTAATCCGGATTAACGCTGCCGTCTGTTTGAGCTTTAAGTTCCCTTGGTTGAAGCTTCTTTGAGGCGTAGGGTTTTGCTACAGTTATCACAGCTATATTTAAATTGAAGCGAAATTTGTAGGAGGGGATCCTTTTCGACGCTCACAGTAGGTTGCAAAAAGACGAGATGTATTTATATGTAGGGGTTAAGAGAATTTTTGTAATCGTAATTTTTTCTGAAATCGATTTACGCTTTGCATCCGTAGCTCGCAGTAGGAAGACTTGCAAATCTCCGACTGCCGACAAAAATTGTAAGCAATAATTGCATGCTGATTATTACATTTAATAACAGCACTTAGATGTGCCAACAGGCGCACGAAGGTAACTGCGACATCAACAACAACAACAACAACTAAAGTTCTATCAACAGCAGCAGCAGTTACCTGATTGCAAGCAGTTGCATCTTATCATTTGCCATAATTATGACAAAGTTGTTACAAGAGCGACTCATGCATGCATATCCACTTCTATATACATACGTATACTATAAGTACATATACGAGTATGTATGGCCCTCACTATCGGCATTCATGTGTGTACATAGGCATCACTCGCCCTGCGTATCTACTCGTATCTGCATAGGCATGCACCGAGGCTGATAATGCTTAAGACTCACTCCTCGTGTGTGCATTCAAATTAAAGTGCCTGCCACTAACGAGCCTGCAATTAATTTCGCTGCCACTTGTTATATCCTTTCATTGCATCGGTTGCTTTGATTGGTTTATTGTCGCTCGATCGTTCGTTGCTGGCATAATTGCTCAAGCATGTTGCCAAGTAGCCGATACAAGCAGGCAACTTCAATTTGATATCAGCTATCAACGGTGTCCCTAATTGAGTTATTGTGTTGTGTTGCCAATTGATGTCCGTCCATACATACACATGTATGTACCTGCATATGCATGTAACTTTATGGGTTGTAAATACATACAGTAGTATAAGCCACATGTATTGGGCTTTTACAAACAAATGATAAGTGATTTGATGGGCAATTTTTGTCGGACGAGATCCGTTGCTTAGTAACAGATGATTTAAGAGCGGGATTAAGCAAATCGTTTTTCCGCCATAACATGAAAAATATAAAGGTACCTATACTCCTAATGGTTGCA
>NW_023458566.1:830006-833708 GCF_013731165.1 Rhagoletis pomonella | reverse complement strand
AACCATAGAAAAACGTAAACGTAAATGCAGCAGGGTGTACATACATATATGTATCTAGTATGTTCTATTTATATATGTATATACATATGTACATATGTAGATGCCGATACGGATGCCTGTATATGTAATACGCTAATGTGCGGACATGGCAGCATCCGTCTTGCCGACATACATACATACATTTGTACATGCTCTTCTACAATAGCTGATAATAGCAACGTACGAGAAGCAATACTAGCTTTCAAATCTGAAAAGCGTTTTACTAAGAGCAACCAGCCAGCCCTTCGTACATAGCTAAATGCTGCCGCCTAAATTCAACACAGTGACAATTAAAAGCTATTTTAGGTAAAATAGTTTCTCCAACTAAGCTAAGTCACCGCTTCGCAGGCCATTAAATGCCTTAAATCGCTTGGTAGCATAAAAGAAATTAAAACGAGAAAATCTTCGTGAGTCAAGTGCTCGGCGCAAATAAGTAGGTATGTATATATGTATGTAAGTAGGTATGCTCATTGTGCCAGGAAATGCTGCAAGTAGCCAATTCGCATTGTTGTAATAAATTTTGCAGATAAGATAAGATGTAGCGCCTTAAATTACCGACAAGTGGCCGAAGCTGAGCAGCATATCAGCGTTGAACTGTTTGTTGGTGGTATAGCGCCCAGATCGTTAGGCAGTGTAAGTAGATATAGATATGTAGCGCGGCAGGGACGTAAATAAAGCGCTAACCTTGTTTACTTCCAACTCCTGCCGCTTTGTTTAGCACTTTTGAGAGAGAGGAACAACTATTTGAACTTAACTTTATGTTGGATATAAAATTCACCATACACTTTTTTGTTTTTTTTTTTAACTGTAAATTACTAGAGAAGCAAATTTACGGTTAGTTGTCAAAAAGCTAAATGGTTGAAAGCGCTTAATAGAACGCAATTGTGCAGTGAAATGCCAGTGCATATATGTATGTATGTGCATTAGGGTGGTGCAAAATAAGGGTGCTCCAAAATAAGTAAAATCGGATTTTTAATGCTCTCATCCCTTAGGATTGTTCTATATCGAAAAAAGTATACCCTTATTTTTTTTAAATCAAAAAATATTTAGAGGTCGCTCAAAGCGCTCAAAGTTTTCCATGTATTTTATATGGCCAAAAAAACAACATTTCGTAGAAATGGTGTGGAATTCTTGAAAATCAATATTTTTCGATCGCTTGTATTCAGGAGACTTCCAATTAAAAATCTCCAATTTTTTATTTAACCATTTTTTAATACTAACGATTTTTTATTTATCCCATCTCCTGAAGGAAAACAGAGTTTTCTGGTAGAAAAATATTGATTTTCATGAATTCTATACCATTTCTACGAAAAGTGGTTTTTTCCCCATATAAAATACATATAAAACTTTGAGCGCTTTGAGCGACCTTTAAAAATTTTTTGATTTCAAAATAAAAAAATAGGGGTATACTTTTTTCGATATTGAACTATCCTAGGGGGTGAGAGCATTAAAAAGTCAACTTTACTTTTTACATGCATTTTTGGACCACCCTAATGTTCATATAAAAATGTTAATATGAACATATATCCCCTCATTTTAGCTACATGAAAGTCGACTTACATATATTTAGGACTTACCTGACTGTTGCTGCATTTTTACTACCACAAATTTTACTATTGAACTTTATTACTTTTGCCAAAAGACCGCTATTCTTGCGTACTGCTAACAGTGTCAACAGCGCAAGAAAGAAACCATCAATTTTTGGGTCAGTACATTCACATGTGTGTACCACATTTTTTGAGGGAATATGTTGCTCTCCGCTGCATATCTAATCATTGAAAATTTAATATTCTCCATAGGGTTAAGGGTACTAAAGAAAAATTTTTAAAATTACTTTTTCCAAGTTTGAAAAGGAAATCGTTAAACTGAAGTACTGAAGTCCATCCGAGACAAATCCTAATTACTTCTCGTAAAGCATGAATCTAGGTAGAGCTAGAATAGGAAACCTTGGCGTATTTTCAATCGCTCAGCTCCCTGGAGAGCAGTCAAGGCAGCTTATCTGTAGAGGAAACCTTATCCGTGACCAAGAAATGTTGGCGAACGGTGCCTGTTAATATCAACGACTGGTAAAAAGACCGTTTTGAACTTAATGATAGAGAGCGGTACCAGGTTGCTGTTAAGCAAACTGGGTCGAGGAAACCAAAACCAAGACAGCAAAAATGACATTGCACCCCCTTCCACAACGCGACGCGGTCGCCAAAAGAGGAAACACAAATCTAGAGAAGCTGTGGGCAGAGGTTACGCATATTCACTTCTTGCTGCGCCTTAATCTATTTACTGGGTTTTGTTAGGGCTTTAGAGCTAGACGTGGGCTTGCTATGAGCCTTAAAGGCACAATACATATACAAAGATCGTGTTGAATATGCACTAAGGGAATCGGGAGTTGTTGTTTACCCTGTCTAAGAAGCTAAATTGACCACCGACGTTGACCAGAACTTTGCATGTTTAGGGTTTCGTAGAGGGTTCTTTTTTTAAAACCATCTGTCCAAGTGTTATCAAAGGAACAGTTATAGAAGCGACCTCGAAGATGCTCTGTCCATCATTCATGCAGTTTCTCGAAATATTAATCTGACTTTGTGGCCACATCAGCTTGGTTGGAAAGTATGTCGAGGCGACCGAGAGAAGTATAAGAGTTAGATTGCTCACTAATTAATCCATTTTTAGTCCATGATTGCCGCTTGCTTTTTAGTATACCTAAATGGTAACCTTTCAAAACAGCGTCGAACTAGCGCGCTGACAATCGACTGCTTCTTTGATTGCCGTCATTTGCTCTTGAAAAACTCTGCACAAATCTAAAAGCCTAAACTTATGATTGACAAAACCCTCTTTAGAGAACACTTCACATTTGGATCTTTTATAAGATTAAACACTGAGAAGACAGCAGAATAAAAGCCAAGATCTGATACTTATGTTGAGTATGGTTGACTTGTCTTTTATAGAATTTGCCTTCATTATAGTTAGTCTTCTTCCGGAGTCGTTTTCGTTGTAGACAGATAATAATAATCAGATGATGACTACTTCGTTCGGTTCTTTTAATTTGTAATCTTTATTAATTCTGGAAATAGAGTAGTGTTCTGAGAAAAGAGTGAGCACACGAGCTCGAGGACGTAACTTATGAAAAAATTATACAAATATACAAGTCGCACTAAACTTTCCGTGTTCATAAATTAAGAAAAATTCTATAGCGGATTTTGAAAGCATGTGAACCATGTAAACCTGATGAACCTACAACACGAAACTGGTTATGACTCTCAGAGGCAATCGTATTACTCCCTGCGGAGACTTAAACATAAAGCAAAATATTTGCTATATGTCCATCAGATTTTAAATTCAGGTTTATGATTTCTCTATTAACTTTAATGATGAACAAATTCGTTCATCATTCTATCATAAAATTTTATACAGCTTGCGGAGAACCAACACTTCGAAAACCAGCTCATTTTTACCAAAGACTATTACTTTTTAAAGATCTATTGGACTATGATTCAGGTAAATTTTACCAAAATACATCGCCTTGGCTTCCAAATTTAAATCGTTAAAAGGACTCCTTAACCTAACCTAACTTAACGTCATCTTATCTAAACTAAGCGAATCAATATATTTAATTCTAATAAGGTGCAACCATTAGGAGTATAGGTACCTTTATATTTTTCATGTTATGGC
>NW_023458566.1:825705-829906 GCF_013731165.1 Rhagoletis pomonella | reverse complement strand
GCCATAACATGAAAAATATAAAGGTACCTATACTCCTAATGGTTGCATCTTATTAGAATTAAATATATTGATTCGCTTAGTTTAGATAAGATGACGTTAAGTTAGGTTAGGTTAAGGAGTCCTTTTAACGATTTAAATTTGGAAGCCAAGGCGATGTATTTTGGTAAAATTTACCTGAATCATAGTCCAATAGATCTTTAAAAAGCAATAGTCTTTGGTAAAAATGAGTTGGTTTTCGAAGTGTTGGTTCTCCGCAAGCTGTATAAAATTCTATGATAGAATGATGAACGAATTTGTTCATCATTAAAGTTAATAGAGAAATCATAAACCGGAATTTAAAATCTGATTAACATTTTGCAAATATTTTGGTGCATGATGAAGTCCCCGTATGGAGTAATACGATTGCCTTTGAGAGTCATAGCCAATTTCATGTTGCAGGTTTATCAGATTCAGTTCGTGTAGAAGCTCCTTAGCTTGGTTCACATGCTTTAAAAATCCGCTTTAGAATTTTTCAGTTTATGAACACAGATAGCTCAGTGGGACTTGAATATTTGTATAATTTTTTCATAAGTCACGTACTAGATCCTTCACACTCGAGCTCGTGTGCTCCCTCTTTTCTCAGAACATCACTCTGTCTCAAGAATTAAGAAAGAGGACAAATAAAAAGAACACAACAAAGTAGTCATCATTTAATCATTATTATCTATCTAAAACTAAAGCGACTTGGGAAGAAAACTGCCTACAACGAAGGCAAGTTCAATAAAAGGCAAGTCAACCATACTCAACAGAAGTAACAGATCTTGGCTTTTATTCTGCTGTCTTCTCAGTGTTTAATCTTATAAAAGATCCAAATATGAAGTGTTCTCTAAAAAGGGTTTTGTCAATCATAAGTTTAGGCTTTTAGATTTGTGCAGAGTTTCGCAAGCGGAAATTACAGCAATCAAAAAAGCAGCCGATTGGCAGCGCGCCAGTTCGACGCTGTTTTGAATGGTTTCTACATACTTTGCAACCAAGCTGATGTGGCTACTAAGGCAGAACATTATTTCAAGAAACTGTATGAATGATGAGTTGGTAATTGTTTCTTTGATAACACTTAGATAGATTCATTAAAAAAAAGCTCTCTACGAAAATCTAAACATGCGAAGTTCTGGTCAACGTCGGTGGTCAATTTAGATTCTTAGACAGGGTAAACAACAACTCCCGATTCTCGTAGTTGCTTTGCTTACGCAAGTCTGTGGCTTAAATACTTAGGCTGATAAATGTATGGATTTATAAAATAGAGCCTCTTCACAACGACCTTTGTATATTGTGCTCTTAGAACTCATCGCAAGCCCATGTCTAGCTCTAAAGCCCTAATAAAATCCAGTAAATAGTTTAAGGCGCAGCAGGAAGTGAATATGCGTAGCCTCTGGCCACAGCTTCCCCAGATTGGTGTTTCCTCTTTTGGCGACCGCGTAGCGTTGTAGAAGGGGGTGCAATGTAATTTTTGCTGCCTTGTCGCAGTAGAATGGCTCGCAGCCCGCAACTACATATCGTTGTTCCTCAGCTTTTTTGCCTGCCTTAGCCCAGGTCGCTGCAAATGACAATGTGCTATCCGCATAAATGTCTCTGCAGGCTTACAACTACCAACAACAAAAATGAGAATACACAAATACTGTTGACTTAAGGCTCCTCCCATGTAATATGCCACACGGGAATGGGTATCGTGTCCTAAGGGTCATATATATTGCTGGCCTTAAGCATTCGTCAGCTTTTCAATCATCATATGTGATCCATCTGTGAACCCCCTTTCTGTTAGTGGCCGAAAGGTGTCCTTTTTAATTGTCTGGATGCACGCTCCTTTGCTGCCAAATTCGATCTTTAACCTTTCTAAAGTTTGTTACCTTTCCGCGCTTCAAACTATGGGTAGGAGTCTTGGTTTTGGTTTCCTCGACCCAGTTTGCTTAATATCACCCTGGTAGCGCCCTCTACAATTAAGTTAAAAACGTTATTTTTGCCAGTCGTTGATATTAACAAGCACCGTTCGCCAACATCTCTTGGCCACCGAAAAGGGTTCCTCTACAAATAAGCTGCCTTGACTTCTCTCCAGGGATTGAAAATGCGCCAAGGTTTCCTATTCTGGCTCTACCTAAATTTATGCTTTACGAAAAGTAATGAGGATTTCTCTTGGGAAAAAAGCGAAGGGACTTCATTATCATTCCTTTTAACGATTTCTTTTTCAAACTTGGAAAAATTAATTTTAACCCTTTATCCTATGGAGAATTTTAAATTTTCAATGATTAGATATACAGCGGGGACCAACATAGTCCCTCAAAAAATGTGGTACCCACATGTGAATGTAGTGACCCAAAAGTTTATGGTTTCTTTCTTGCGCTGTTGACACTGTTAGCAGTACGCAAGAATAGCGGTCTTTTGACAAAAGTAATAAAGTTCAATAGTAAAATTTGTCGTAGTAAAAATGTAGCAACAGTCAGGTAAGTCCTAAATATATGTAAGTCGACATTCAAGTAACCAAAATGAGGGGATTGCCACGTACATAGCTACATATATGTTCATATTAACATTTTTATATGAACATTAGGGTGGTCCAAAAATGCATGTAAAAAAAAAAGTAAAGTCGGCTTTTTAGGATTGTTCAATATCGAAAAAGTATGCCCTTATTTTTTTCTTTTGAAATCAAAAAATATTTAGAGGTCGCTCAAAGCGCTCAAAGTTTTCCATGTATTTTATATGGGGAAAAAACAACTTTTCTTAGAAATGGTATAGAGTTCAAGAAAATCACTTTTCTACCAGAAAATTCTGTTTCCCTTCAGGGGATTCCCATAAAAATACTCAAATATTTTGTAGGTCTGCCAAAGCCCCTAGAAGATGCCATAAAATGATATGGTGGGATAAATAAAAAATCGTTAGTATTAAAAAAAGGTTAAATAAACAGTTAGATATTGTTATTGGAACTCTCCCGAAGAGAACCAGAGTTTTCCGATCGAAAAATATTAATTTTCAAGAATTCCACACCATTTCCAAGAAAAGTTGTTTTTTCCCCATATAAAATACATGGAAAACTTTGAGCGACCTCTAAATATTTTTTGATTTCAAAATTAAAAAACTAAGGGTATATTTTTTTCGATATAGAACAATCCTAGGGGATGGGAGCATTAAAAATCCGATTTTAGTTATTTTGAAACACCCTTATTTTGCACCACCCTAATGCACATACATACATACATGCATTGGCATTTCACTGCACAATTGCGTTCTATTAAGCACTTTCAACCATTTGGCTTTTTGACAACTAACCGTAAATTTGCTTCTCTAGTAATTTACAGTTAAAAAAACAAAAAAGTGTATGCTGAATTTTATATCCACCATAAAGTTAAGTTCAAATAGTTGTTCCTCTCTCAAAAGTGCTAAACAAAGCGGCAGGAGTTGGAAGTAAACAAGGTTAGCGCTTTATTTACGTCCCTGCCGCGCTACATATCTATGTATCTACTTACACTGCCTAACGATCTGGGCGCTATACCACCAACAAACAGTTCAACGCTGATATGCTGCTCAGCTTCGGCCACTTGTCGGTAATTTAAGGCGCTACATCTTATCTTATCTGCAAAATTTATTACAACAATGCGAATTGGCTACTTGCAGCATTTCCTGGCACAATGAGCATACTTACATATATATGTATACCTACTTATTTGCGCCGAGCACTTGCCTCACGAAGATTTTCTCGTTTTAATTTCTTTTATGATACCAGAAAAAAAAAAATTCTCGTTGCAAGCGATTTAAGGCATTTAATGGCCTGCGAAGCGGTGACTTAGCTTAGTTGGAGAAACTATTTTACCTAAAATAGCTTTTAATTGTCACTGTGTTGAATTTAGGCGGCAGCATTTAGCTCAGTACGAAGGGCAGGCTAGCTAGTTGGTTGGTTGCTCTTAGTAAAACGCTTTTCAGATTTGAAAGCTAGTACTGCTTCTCGTACGTTGCTATTGTCAGCTATTGTAGAAGAGCATGAACAAATGTATGTATGTCGGCAAGACGGATCCTGCCATGTCCGCACATTAGCGTATTACATATACAGGCATCCGTATCGGCATCTACATATGTACATATGTATATACATATATAAATAGAACATACTAGGTATATGTACATATATGTATGTATGTACACCCTGCTGCATTTACGTTTACGTTTTTCTATGGTT
>NW_023458566.1:789134-825605 GCF_013731165.1 Rhagoletis pomonella | reverse complement strand
TATGTATGTACACCCTGCTGCATTTACGTTTACGTTTTTCTATGGTTCTCCACTTTTTCTCGCAAATTAATCTGCCGCCACTCGCTACCAAATGACATTTTAATGGCCACTTAAGCGTAATTAATTGAAATTTGCGGCCAGTGCAATGGACAAATGCTGAAATTAAACAGTGTGCTAACTGCCTATACACACACATACATATGTAGGTACATAGGTACATACACTTATGCTTACTAAAAGCGATACTATTCCCTACAGTGAAAGCTGCTAGTTCTGATCAAGCTTAATGCTACTTTGGTAGCGTACCGGTCAACTTTTGTATTGCTTGTGAAGTTTAGTCGAACCATTTTGAAGTGCTTATCATTTTGCACAAGTCGAGCATTGTGGCACTAAAAAAGTCGCTTAGCTACTTTCCTATGTCTTAAGGAAGTCCAACCGAGGCACAGCGTAGGGAATGATATATGATTTCTTCACTGCCATTTAAGCATCAACTGCTGTATGGGCGTCCTATGCTAGCAACATGTTTTCCTAACGGCCAATGACCGATGATGGCTGCTACAATCCTAAACACTTTTACCCTACTTGGGCTACTTAGCAGATCAGCGGTTCTTTTTCTGATATAGTCCCGCCAAAGTTCGCATGCTATCTAACCAGACTGGATCACTGACCATCACTTCCTGGCTTGTTTCCGAAAATTTGAGTGCATTTCTATTTGTATTTGTTTGCGAAGGTATGCCGCCTTTCATTCCTTATTAGCTTAGGATTGGCGTTTAAATATATGCTTTCTAGCTTAATATTAGGACAAGTCATTGCTCTGCTTTTCCTGGTAAAGTGCTCCTTTAGTATCCCACAGGCCGCCTTACATTTACTCAGAACTTCAGTTTAATGCAGAATATGCTGGCTTTGCTTGCCACCCACCACCGCACTTCATCTTAGATTAGTGTACAATTAGGATTTTATTAACGCCATCTGGAGAGACTTTGGCAAGAGGTACTGTAGCTCAAGATATCCATGTTTCGGGAAACAACATTACTTTGTATCTTATAACGCCGCTCTATACCCTAAATGAATGTGGTTTACGATCCCCGAATGTCCGCGCTAGAGTTCTGCATACCACCAAATCTTTCGTGGCTCTGGATGCGGTGGTATTTTTTTATAGACCAATGTCTTTTGATTTAGTTTTCTTCTCCGACACTTTAACAGTCAGAAGGAAGATGGCGCTAGCCAGCAAATTATTCGAAATAAGTACACCTCCACCTTCAAATCAGCATCATATGCGCCAGTTAATGAACTAGTCAGCTTTCACATTCGCCTTATAAAAATTATACTATGCAGCGCTGCGCACATACTTACATACAAACTTTCAACTAAAAAAAAAGAAAATAAAATAATAATAATGTGGAAGAGCTCAAATTCGCCTTTTATTGCTGTGCTAAAGTTCAGTAATTTTAATAGCATTTTTTTAATTTACCACAGTTTAACGAAAAATAAATTATATCCGCTAATAATCGTAAATGATCTGCTGGCTTATTATACGTTTTTGTGTTATTTTTTCTTTTGCATGAATCCTGTGTAAGTTGCCGTTTGTGGCAGAACATTTTAATGGCATTCAGGTGTATTTAAATTACTGGGAGGTAGTTTTAATGAAAACAAATGAATTCGCTAAAAACTATGCCTTTCTTTGCCGAAGAAGTATTTATTCGATTTGTTTTATGGAACAATTAAATTTTCGGTTAAACTTCGACGCGAAACATACCTTACGAGCATTTTAGAGCAAAGTCAGGGAAGTTGTAAAGAAAAATGAGATTACTATTTTTTATCACAAAAGTAGACATAATTTTCAAGCAAAGCAGACACAAATTAAAATTCTGTTATGTATGTACGTATACAAGACTTTGTTTATCTACACAGTGGTGGATTTTTTGCTTTCTGATCGAAGTTTGGCAGACTTTCGCATTCTATTACTCATTGGAAAATGCTTTGGCACTCTGAGGAAAACAATTTTTTTTATGTAAAAAAATCTCAGCTTTCGACTAAAAGTATAAAAAAAATATTAAAAGCAAACTTTTCGAGATATAACAAGATTTGTGCTTTTTTCATAGGAAAATGGAAAATTTCGGAAAATCTGACAACACCATTGGAAAGTTGAGGGAAACGTACTTCGAAAGGGTGTGTTTGGATTTTTTTTTTGAAGGTACTCTTTCATACTACCAACGTGAGTTCAAAACAATAGAATTCAGCACTTACTGGGTGCCAGTTCACTGGCGAGTACCTAGTAATGAAATATCTTACCAATTGGGTAGAGAGGATTTAAACCAGCTAATGGTGGGTGTAACAATCTTTTATGCCACTCTCAACTTCAACCATTGAATCGGCCGTCACTGGGGGAATATTTATTTCAGTTATGAGTGCGAGGCTTCTAAGAGCTACTGGTAGGCTGTTCGCCACTTCAAACGCTTTTACGGCAGATAACTTTTGGGGCTATTGATTGGTCACTTCTCGTGGCATAAACGCTTCACTGTTAAAAGCAATACATGAAAATGCCATGCGCCCTTCCTGCCTTGAAGAGGGTGAGACGATGGAACATTTTATCAAAAGATGAAGTGTTGAGAGACGAACACTTGAGCTCCTTAACATCCGACCATCTGCACCGATTTATTTGTAAGTCGTGTAAATTTACCAGATAGCGAACACGAAAACAGGAAAGCGGGCGGGCTGTATTATTTTTTTTCACGATGAGGAAGCATCGAAAGCCTAATCCCAAAACTGTCAGTGTGAGGCTCTTACCCAAACCAAACCCCCTACCGTCATGTACCTTACCATTCCCGGTACTACGTCCTTTGCAGTTCGGATGCAGCTCGTTAGAAATTGCCTAAACTTGCAACTATCCTCTGGCATCGAAAAAACTGATCGCCCTAATCGGGTCACTTCATCCCGAACCGTCAAGTCACGTCCGCCTATTTCGTGGCGCCTCTTTACTTCGTCTTCGTACAGATTCTTATTCCGTGGTATTCTAGACGAAACGGGACCTGGATGTAGATGAGAGAAGTAATCGGAAATCAATGTATGCGATAGTACAAAATCTGGTGCTTGGTAGGACGAAGATTGTCAGACTGGGGTGGCTATGTGCTTTTATTTTTTATTTTTTTTTTAAATAGTTTTCTTTTATTTTCGTAGTCTATTTTTAATTTTGTTCTTATTTTTCCAGGTTTTGTGAAAGCAAATAAAGTTTACTTATAAATTGTCTAAATCTACATACAATACAAACATATTAAATGCCGTTCATTTTTTTGCTCACTAAAATTTATATGCAATTATTGAATAATCTCCATAACATAACTTTTTTTTCAGTTCAACCAACAACACAATGGCCTAACCCAGCTGTAAATAAAAAAATATGTAGAATTTCTGCCAAACAAACTTTTAATGTGACGCATAATTTTGCACAAGTTGAAATTTTTGTGTTGCAATTGCAATTAAATTATGCAAAATGTACAACGTGCAACTATCTAAAATATTACTCGTAAAGTGTGATTATGCAGACTGAAAAACAACAATGAGGACAACAAAAAAGGACTTTGTACATACGTGCATAGAAAACGGCAGCTGAGGATGCAGCAACTCTACCTTGGACTGCTATGCCGCTTGCCTTTGCTATGTTGCATGAAAAGAGGCAAATTGGATGTCGAACAAAAAAAAAAAACAAAGCATACCTTGTAAAGCAAGCAGAGTACGGGCACTCAACGAAAGGATAAGGTTGTGCCAACAACAACAAGCACAACACAACGGATATGGCCAACAACTATCTACTATACAACCAGGCGATGAGCAAGCAAAAGATGCGAATGTGGATGACAAAAGGCTAACAAAGAAATTATGAATTTCAAATGAGCTGAGCAGCAGAGTGGAGCAGGCAAAATATGCCAGTAATGGGCAGCTGCTGTTGCTGTTGGTAAAAATGCCGAAGCGCTAGCGATGCAATGCGGCAGCTTGTGAATATTTTGGTTGGCTGACTGGTAGCTGCTTCAGCTCCTGCTCCTGCTCCTGCTTCAGCTGTTGCCGCTGCCCCTGTTGCTGTTGCACTTGCTGATACGCATTGCAATCAATCGAACATTTGCTGTACTGAAAAATGCGCCACAACAGCAACAATTGAAGGTACGAGTAATCGAACAAAAACGATGCGCTACGTTGTTTTCAGGTTAATCCGGCGGCGCATAATAATGAAATTCATAATGCGAGTACAACGCGCGCGCGCAAAAAAAAAATAAATAAATAAAATGAAGAGCAACAGCGCAAAAATGAATAAAAGCAAATATATAACTATGCAGGCAATAATAAAAAAAAATGTATTGAGAAAACAGCGCGCGTGTGAGTGTAGTGACAGAAAAACGCAAATAATAAAGGCTTGTTGACTTCTTGCATAAGGACGCGTTGAACGCGCCGAATGCTCCTCTGCGCAATATGCGGCGCATTGTGACGCGCGCGGCTGGTGCGGTACGACGCGCCACTTCGAAGAAAACTCCAATTGCTGCGCGGCACAGCGCGCTGCTTCGCATCGTTGTAGTTTGTTGCTCATTTAAAATGCATAAAAGCAAAGTGTGCAAATAACTTGTAAAACATTGAACTACGAACGGCGAACGGCGGCACTGCAGCGCTACCAGTGAGCGGCCAACATTTCACTGCCTCTTGCAATGAAGCGCACTGCAGCGCCCTTCAGCGCCCTGCAGCAAAGCAACAACAATAGCAAGCGTATGAAAGCAATGTTGTAGCATTGCCGCATTGCAGCGTTTATCTTGCAACAATTGCAGATCGATTACTGTGAGTGAGCGCTTAATGCAAACGTGTGCAACACATGTGCGCGCTTGCAGTTCAGATTGCCAGCGCAAGGAAAGCGTTGAAATTAAATGTGGTTGAGGTGAATATTTTTCGCTGTTGGCTGTTTTAGCAACGTGAGTGTAGGTATGTGAGTTTGGTTTGAAGCAATGTCTACAGCACTTACGTATTATTTTCCCATTCTTCACTTTAATGCCATTGTGCGTGATTTCAATTTGAGTTACAACTATCGATCGATGATTGGTTGTGATCGATATCGGTTTCATCACTTCAGCCAACAACATCAAAATTGAAATCTTTTAAAGTTCAGCATTGGCTCAACGGTTGTAATGACATCATTGTTGCGCACTTATTTTGCGGGCACCTCAATTTTAGTTCTTCGTTAGTTTCTTTTCTTCATCTGGGTTGTGCTGTTACTCATGGAAAAGTATTTTTTTTTGCTTAATTTGGGATGAATATTTAGATACAGTTGCAAGATTATTCATTGTTGCGCTCGTCTAATTGATATGCTTGAATATTAAATTAGTTAATTAAGTTAGCCCTCTCAAACAGGTGGCAACCCTCTTCAAAAGTATTTTAAAGCTTAATTATTGTTAACTCTCCTTCGCCGGCCACGTTGATACATATTTTAATTAACTGATGAATTAAGTGGAATTTTAATTTTCAAACATGTGGCAACCCCGCTTAATACTGTTCAAAAATAAAAATTTTTCAAACCCCCTTCGATTGACACCCATATTATAATAATTCATTTAACTTATAAAATAATTGGAATTTAACTTTTTAAACAGGTAGCAACCCTCTTCCAACACCTCAAAAATTTTCTTAGAGTTCAAACTAAAGATTTCTTAACACTCCTTCGTTCGATATCCATACCTTCTTATTTCGTTTAACTTGTGTATAAGGAAACTAAATTCGACATTGCAAGCAGGTGGCAACCCTCTTCAATATATTTTCAAACTACTACTCTCTGAAACCCCTTTCGTTTGGCACCCACATAGTGGTGATACATATTTCTCTTACCTAATATGATTTTTAAACAGGTGGTAACCCTCCTATGGTTCAGCTAAGAGACAAAGCTTTTCAAAACCATTTCGATTGATACCCAGTTTGTAATAAATAATTGATTTATTTTTTAAAATAATTTGAATATAATTGTTTAAAAGGTGGCAACTCGTTACAAAAAAAGTAAAACCTTATTACACATCTACAGTCCAAGGCTTTTAATTTGACGCCTCATTTTGGAACATCGAACGAACGGTGCGGATTTTATAGCATTGATTATTAAATAATTTGCATTTAATTTTTCAACAGATGGCAACTCTTTTTGAAAAAATAACACCACATCTCATTTTTGAAAATCGAGCGAACGGTACAGATCTTTTATCCGGAACAAAAAATCCCTTCGCGTATTATATATAGATTAGGTATATAGATATCTTTGTATGTATATATATAGGTAGCAAGCCGTAACGATTTCAATGTCTGTTCATTTAACAACACGCTGCAAACTAATTTATTTTTAGCACAACAAAACTAAATACAATTTATGTATATCAATTTTCGTTGAATTATAAGATGCCACAGGACAACTGGTGGCCCTTATTGGAACACTTTCATTCTGATTCTTAACGTCAGGCGGTCATCGACAGTAACGCTGCTGCAGCAGGGGATACCGTCAGACTTAAGAATACTGGGTGCTTAACTAACTCAGTAACTAAAGAGCTTAAAATTCTTGAAGGCTTCGATTTTATCGTTAAGAATCCAGATCAAAGCGTGGCTACACTGACGCTAATTTATTTTTAGGTGCACTCATATCCCTTCTAGGGACGCATGGACGGGAAGCAATAGCTAAAAATAGGCACTGGTGAACTTTTCACGCATGGTTTTAAGCTTCCGAGAAGGGTCGTTGCCTAAATCTAAAGTATGTTCAACGAAGATGTCTTCATAGAAATTTTTCAAACGGACCATCCGCGGTGTTTCAGCATGGCTCCACTCTGCATGCTAAGATTTGCATGGAAATAAAGGCTATGAGAGACTCAAAAGCACTCCTGCAAGGCCAACAAGTTTTTATTTTCTTCATTGTCCGGCATGCTCGAAAGCTCTAAACTAGGAAAATACTGATTGGCGTAGATTTGTAGAAAAGATGACCCAACCTTATAGAATTCAACCCCTTATGGGTGTCCGGATACTTGGTTGTTTCAAAGCTGATGAAGTGACAAGGAAAAGAAAAACCGTGTTGACCGGAAAAACTCTGACTTCAAACCGTCAAAGGTACTGATTTTACTGTCCTTGAGCGGTTTTTTTATCTGTCCATTTAATGAAGCCTAGACAAAGTGGTTTATTTTCTCTTATTGATAGCATTAAGTCTTTAGCAATAAAAAAAAATACCAATCAGCAATTGATATCAGCTAATTTGGGTAAACGTCGTTGCCACCCTAAATAAAATATTCATTCAGTTTTGTCAGTGGCTTCGATGGCCGAAGGAGAGAGTTACTCCCTCTAAACCAGATACCAAATGTAAAACAAATTCTTTATAATTGTCAACAAGATTATCTTTTGAATTGCATTAACAAACTGGTATCGTAATCATTAGAGAGTTGACTTATGCCTAAACTATAGCAATGTTGTCGCTTTTTCCCTAAGGCAGCTCAACATTGTATCTTATCCTATATTCTTATCTAAGCTATTTTGACTTTAAATCACAGGTTAAAGTATTGATAATTTGAATTTAAATGCAGCCACAACATTTATGGTGCATTAAATGCTTATTTTTTATGTGTTTTTAGTAAAGGATTGCCAATACCAATGCGATATGTACATATACATATATGTAAGTATATCGGGTGATATTCATTTATTTGCTTGCAGCGGCGCATGCGCACACTTTATCAAATATGGCGAAACAGCTACAACAAGCTGCAGTAGTTTTCTCTTAAGAGAAACCAACTTGCGTGCAGGTGCATAACTCGACGAAGGGTATGAAGGGAAAGGGAACGTGCAACGCTCCCCCCCTTTCATGGGCATTTTCCTAAGTCTGCTGCGTCTGCAGCTATAGAAGTTTATAGTATATACTACGAGACGATCGCACTTGCGGCGCTTCGAACTACGAGCAATTTTTCTATCTGCTCCGCTCGAGTTTGAAACTAACTCCGCGCGTGTGTGTGTTTGTGTGAACGTTCTTCATTCGTTGGCTATGCGTCGCTTGGGCCAATCTTAATACAGAAGCGCATAAATCATCGCGTCGAAGGCAGACGGGCACCACCTCTTCTACACTCGACTTGCCAATGGCTAAGCTACCGGGTTGTAAACTAGAAAATGTGGCTGTTATGCTGGTTATGCTACATTCTACATTTTACATGCCACAAAAGTCACGTAAGCGAGCAAAAGTGTGCGTGTGTGTGTTCGTGTGTTGCATGTGGCTGTGTATGCTTGTTGCAAGCTGGCAACAAATGGCGTGGCTATGCAACATGTTGAATTTAATTTTTCAGCAAATATATCAAAATTAATGCATTTATGATGAGATTACAGGAAACGCGTTTGCATGCGGCCATCCATGTACGAATGAGTGAGCGAGAGAGAAAGAGAGGGAAACAAGAAAAACAAACGAGGATGAGTGAGTGAACAAGTGTATTTTTGAAGTGGCGACTTTCGTTGAGGTTATCTCCAACTATACGCCCATTTTATGCGAGCTCACACATTTGTTAAGGGAAAAATGAATGTCAGTTTTACATGAAGTACAAATCTCTGCCCCATTGCATAAATGGAAAAAGGAACAAAAAAAATTCAGTCGATAGAGCCCGCACATGGTTTACAAGAGTTATACCCAACGAACAGTTACGTTTTTACCAACAATGTAATGCAAAAGAGTAAATATTTTCAAGAAGAAGTCAAACCTTCATTGCTGAAGGTCTATCCCGACCAGAAAGACCTTGCAGTAGCCTAAGCTAGTTTTCGGCCAAGACAAAGACAATGCCATTATCTCCTATCTCGGATAGAGAGCCTTGCTTGGCCGGCTCATCCGCCACACAGTTTGCTGCGATATGAATGCGGCCTGGATGCCGTATATATATGTCAAATGCGACCGAAAGAGAGGTCACACATTGTCCAGCTCATTTGTACTACACAGTGAGTGACCGATCCCACGGTCCTAATTGCCGTTCGGGCAACCGAGCAGATACTTTCCTCCCTTGCGTCTTGAGTGAAATCTTCACAGCTAACGGTCAGCGTGTTCCTCCTACAAGCGGGCTCCGCTACACCACGTCTTCAGCCAGTATTCTTGAGAGAGACATTTTGTTTTCATCTCTCTGGTCATAACCACAGTCATTGGCATCAGTTCTGCAGCCAAAACAGCTTCGAATGGAATGACCCTTGCAGTGTCCTATTTCTGCAGTGGTCATCTCACGAAACGCTCGCGCCTTTCTTTTTAACTCACAAAAAGTGGGCCGGCAGCCAGGCTTATTGACGTAGAAGTTTTCAAAGGCATTATAAGGTGAGTTTTGTCGCGATCAACCGGTACCTCACTTGTGCCCTTGGTTTTAGCCAAGTATACCGAGCGCCTGAAGTCGGCCTTACTGAAGCCGCTTGCGAGTTATCAATGCAAGATCGGAATTAGGCATCGCCACAATAGCGACCACCTAGCTTTGATCCTCGGCCGAAGAGCAGTTGTGAGCTTTCCTCCTCTTACATCGCTCTCCAAGAGATGTGCATGACACTGCGTCCACCAAAAAAGACCGCTGGCCCCAAAGATGTGATCCCTATGGACCAGATATACGTGCTAAGGGGTTTGGCAACCCCAATTGTCTGACGTTCTCTGCCAGGATCCACATCCAGCGCTTCCTATTCCAGTTTAATGAAAACGCGTTTCCGCGAGCTGCTTTCCCATACACACCTTTTCCTAACGAATGGTCCATTTCTTAATCCGGAGGAAGAGCGTATTTTTATTACCTCATTGATCCCCTTCAGAACGCGCCCCTGACCATTGGTACAGGAGGCTTTAGTAATGTTTGTGAACTGCAGAATCCGTGTCCTTGCCGCAAGTGCTGGTGAATCTTCACAGTTTTGGGTCACCTTCAGTATACAATTTGTCCCGAACTGTCAGAGTTGGAGAGTATTTCAGAAAGTATTATTCCCTATTCTGCTTATCTCTCCAAAGACGGCCTAAAGTCATTCAGAACGCTCGCACCAAGCCATTTTATGCGCTTTTGACGACAAGCATGTCTTACAGTGGGTAGTATATCCTCCTTCTAGCCCGCACGGAAAAAATTTATGCCCGGGCCGCATACTAAATAATTTGATTCTTCCAAAGATTGCCTTAATCGGTGTACAAGCATCTATGCATATACGTTATGTTCTCAGCAAACCCTTGCAGCATTCAGTATTGGGCATAGAATCGACAAGAAATGTGTTGCGTTGGCCCATAAAAAGAAATACAGAGAAGGCAGTTATCAAAAATTCCATTACGCCCGCTCTTGAATTATTAAATCATGCTACCAGCCAGACACAGCAACAAAGTATGTAGTTAACTGACACAACCGCTGCACAGACTCCCCTGACATTTGGCTTGATGGCTGCGCGTGTGTGTGTGTGTGTGTGTGTATGTGTATATGGCTGTCAACTGACCACCCAATTTTCCATGTTTGCGCCTCTGCTGACATTGCTCCGATTTACTGCGTGCAATTATTTTAAGTGAATGAATACACCAGCTTGCAATAGAGTACGAAATCCCGAATGTACGAGTACAAACAAATATATACCTATGGTAAAACAAAGCAAAACGAAAACGAAAACAAAAAGTGATTTCTAAAGCAAAACAAAGTAACGAGCAAAGTAACAATGCTGACTGAGTGTTGTGTCATTTGAATTTAATTCCCAAAACCCTTGCCAAGCTAACGCAACTGACGCTCTCCCGCCCCTACCCCACCCCTTTCCTATCGTCCGCAGATTGTAATGCCTTTCAATTTTTGCATTTCTTGGCTAACATCCAGCGCATGAATATTTGTTTTCCTAGTAACAATGTACAAATGTAGATATGTATGTATGTGTGTGCGGATGTGTGCCCTTTGGCAATATGTAACAACAGGCATTCGCATCAGCTTCAAATCACTGAAATGTAAAAATCTTTGAAATGCTCCATTGCTACATGTAAGTAGTAGAGTAGGAGATATCTATTGTATTTTCAGCAGCTCATCTGCAATCTACAATCTCTGCCATAATTCAAAGCGGCGGCGGCACTCATACAGATGGATAGACACTTCGATACACAGAAACTTGGCATGCGTACGCACATACAAACACGCAAATATTTGTACACATTTGCACTTTCATTCTATGCCCAAAAGCTCCTTTTTCAGTTTTTAGTTTGGTGAGTCTGCGAAGAAATCAACCAAATATTCTACACAAATACAATCACTGAAGCTTAAGCAAACATCATTGTTGGCACCGAAACAAAGCGAATCCTTAGGGACGTGTTGCAGCAGGAGCAATAGCCAAACAACAACAACAACAGCAACAAAAACCCATTCCAATAACAGTGCAGTAACAACAGCAGTGTTGCCAGGTTAGCCGTTTTCCGGCGGGATTTAACCGGTTGCGTTAACAAACAGCCGGAGAAAATTCAATGCAGCCGATTTGTTAGCCGTTTTGCTGTTTTTAGCCGATTTCGCTATTTGCCGTATTTTATTAAAATTCAAACATTTGTTCATATAAGTTTTCATTTTTGCAAATTTGGCGACCCAAAATCTATTAGAAACTAGTAGTCTTAGCTCGGAAAAAATTTTCATGTCGGACTGTGTTAAGTAACCATATAAAATTGAAAAAATTTTTTCTAATCCGTAAAGTCATAAAATACTGGGCCAATTTCAATGATTTTTATTCTATTTGAATATACAGTGACCCAAATATGAACTGGGATGCGACACTTTAGCTTATTATTGTTTTATGAAAGTATAGCTGATTACTTACAAACACCATTTTAATCCAAGTTTAATGTTTTATGAAAAATTTATGAAAATTCTGCATTTTTTTTTATTTAAAATTTAAGTATAGTAAAGTGTAAATTTAAGGTTAATTTTTGGCAATTTTTTGTTTGCGGTGTTTCGCATTTTTTCTATATAAAAAATTTTTAGAACATACTTTGTATGGAAAAGTTCGTAACACCGTTATAAAACAAAATTACAAAAATCAACGGTAAATCGTAGCCATATTTCACCATATTAAATATTAATGGACTACAAAACCGCATGCATACCACTTTGTAAAGATGCTGATTAAAAAGTTAAAAATTTTTGGTGAAATTTCATAATTTTTGCACAAAGTCTGAAATTTAGACTTCTATGGTGTTTGTTGAGTAATCAGCTATATTTTCATAAAAAAAGTAATAAATATTAAATAAAGTAAATAAAAATTGCCAAAACTTGCTAAAATTTCGCCTCATTTTATATTTGGCTCACTGAATTTTTTCCAAAGAAGGACCTAGCGGGGACTTTCTTTATACAATTCTTGTTATAAATGGCTTAAATTTAAGTGCGAAATTTTATTCGCCACACTTAGAAAATAACGCATGAGAATAAAAGAGCACTAATATCGATGTGAAGCAAGACTCTATGGGAAGACATCAACCTGTGAATTACTGTATCATGGCGCCAACATACTTTTTTTTTTTGCTTATTATTGCTCTCAGATAGGCATGTGAGAGAGTGAGTAGGGCATTAAAAACAAAGAGTTTTGAATATACATATGAGCATATGGACATCAAAATACAATTAAATAGTTGAATTGTTAAAAACTTAAAAAGTGACCAGCTTGTTCGATATACACTGCCGGAACAAAGTATTGTCACAGCAAATTTTTCAAAACTATTTTTATTCCAATATATTTCCGCCAATTCTGTAAAAAAATATGGTTCATTCTACAATAAAAAACATAAAAATATAATTCCTAAACTTTGTGCAAAGCTCGCGAAAATTCAGCAAATTTACAACTTTTTATTCAGATTTTTTAGAATTATTTTGAGTATGCAGTTTTGCAGCCCATTAAATTCTGGTAACGCAAATTGCATTGATTTTTGGGATTTTTTTTTTGTTGGAGGTGTTTTGCATTTATTCCATATAAAGTATTTTCAATAAAAAACTTTTGTGTGAAAGAGACTGCATGGAAAAAAAATTGCCAACAAACTGTTTCAACAAAATTGATTGGGCTACAAATCTGCATACTCAAAATAATTCTAAAAAAGCTTACTAAAAAGTTGAAAATTTGCATGAAAATTTACTGAATTTTCGCGAGTTTTGCACAAAGTTTAGGAATTATATTTTTATGTTTTTTTGTTGTAGAATGAACCATATTTTTATACAAAATTGGCGGAAAAAATATTTGAATAAAAATAGTTGTGTACATACATAAATTAATGGCGGTTTCTTTATACATAAATAAATAAATACTTTATACAAATATAGTCAGGACGAAAAGTAACCTAGTGCAAATGTTACAATGTAAGCCAAATTTGTCATTAAAAAAGAATAAGTATAACGACAGTTTCCTTTGTTAAACAAAAATAATTTGTAATAAATTTACCAATCTCTGTTTTTGTGATTTATTTAACGAGTGGTGTAAAGCTTAGCTGCGTATAACCTTTATTACCAAAAAAAAAAAATTAATGATTTTAGTAGTCTTTCTACTTGCAATTTCTTTAAATGAAACATGTGTGTATTTTGTTGAAACATTTTAGCCGTTTTTAGCCACTTTTTTTTTTGCCAATATAGCCGGTCGGCCCAAAAAGTTCTGGCAACACTGAACAACAGCTCGAGCTTTTGGCATGCTGGCTGGTTGCCTCGTTGCTGCTGCTTCTGCTGTTAACTTTTGTTGATTTCCACAGGTTTCACATTTGGTGTTGCTTATGCCGCTCTTGTGAATGTTGCTAAATTTTTTTATTTTTATTGTTTTTGTTGTTGTCTTGTTATTTTTACTGCTACTCTGCTTATTTCATTTGGTATTGCTACTATTTGAATTTGTTGTTATGATTTTTGGCTTTGTTGTTGTAGTGGTTGTTCATTCACATTCATTTACTTTGCCTTTTCATTTGGGCAAACAGAAATCAAATATTGTGCGCCATGGCCTGAGGACTCGGTGCGTGTGTATGTATGCGTATCTGAGCATCGGACGTAGTACAATATTAAGCCGATGCCCAATGTGTGAATATTATTAAGGAGATTTTGTTCTTATCAAATTTTATCAATTATTCAGAAACATTTTCCTAAAACATAAACTACGAAAGAAATTTGCTCTGAATTCCATCGATTGTCCACTTAAATATGTAGTAACTGCCAGCAGCCAAAAGCGACTAAATTAAAGGCCCACGTATTGTCGAAGTTTTTGCAAAACCGCCCATTGCCCACTTGCAAAACCGCCTATCATATGGCACTCAAATTTTACAGGAGATCGAAAAACGGGTTTTCTTTGGAAGTATTGCTTGGAGAGGCGGTATTTTCTCTAGCTATTATTTTATAAATCTTTTCATAAACGTGGTGGTGTGGCTCTACGCTAAAGTGATGTTCTGTTACCAGGATAAGTCTCCTCTCTCTACGGGACCTCCATTGGAGACTTCTTTGTGAAAGGATGGCGATTTCCTAATTGCAGCCGCTTTTCTCGGTCATTATGTGCTCCTCACGGTGCCATATCCATAGTATTCGGTTTTGCATCATCTGTTTCACTATTTCTTTCTGAGTCAAGTTCACACCTATGGTTTCTTTCAGACCGCGTTTGCTTCATAATCCGTGAAAGTTTAAGAAAAGGCATGGTATACATCCCCTTCATCCCTCATTATCTTAGGAGCTGCTGTTCACTTAAGTACTTGAATGCGAAGAGGAGTGCTTCCCAATGTTTCCGGCTTTTTTTTTTGAGTAATTCACGATTATGGGTCTAATAAACCCGCAGTTTCTGTCGAGGCATTTTTAAGAACGCTAGTTAATTGCTTGGGATCAAAGAGGTCCACCGCGGAGGAATCGAACACAGTTTCAGAGGATTTTTTAAAGTAAAGCTCCCGTATATATAATAATATTTAGATGGGTTGAAATAGCGCTATGAACTCAAAAACTCATCTCTACCCCACAAATTATAAAGCTATGGATATTAAGTTCTTGGCATAAAAAGATATACAAATTTTCTTCAAAGTCGGAGAAAAGTTTACTGATAGCACCGACATAATATATACTATATATTAGTATTATGTATTTGTGCCACGTTTGGGAAAATCACGTTTTCTTAAATATAAAAACCAGCCAGTTCGCTAAACAACCAATAAGTAGGCTTTCTTAGAGTCCTTAATTTTTTTTACTATCGAGTTTTTTTATTTTTTGTATGGCAAGGCCAGACCTTTAATGTTGTTGCTGTCGTAGCGTCAAATCCAGAGGTTGGGCGAGGTAGATTTGAATCATGGCCTTGAAATGCCTTCAGATGTCCTACTCGCGGGTTTCTACTCGGGGTTAATCTGCAGCTACAGCCGAGCAGGAATCGCTTTCAAAGCATGAAATTATGTTTTATGAAGAGAAACGCAAGGAGCCTCTAATACAGTAATGGCCCATGGCGCCCTTTTCTTGTACGGGATGAGAGCAGCCAGGATAACCTAATTTTACTTAACTTTCATGAAACCTCGCTGTGTAGATGGTGTTCGAGCGGCATTAGAAGCCATCCCATCCATTTGAAGAACTTTCACTCAAAACAGCTGCGACAGAAACGTAACCGCGTGAATTACAGTCGCAAAGCAAGTATCTGTGTTCTCTTACAAGAATTATGGATTGAAAAAACTTTGAGTCAACTAAGTACCCAAGGTATCTAAGACTTGCCGTTAGCCTTGATGCAGCAACATATGTATGTGTTTATTGCCATCCAAAGAGTACATCTTAAATTTGTGTCAGGTCAAGGATTTTCATATGTGAATAACTCTCATTTAAATCAGGTTTCTTTTGATGCTTTTTATGGACACAAATACCATTTCGCAATGTTCGTGTGCAGTATTTACATACATATGTATGTATTTTTTTTTATTAGTGGAAGTTTGAATTCAAAAGACTAAAGCAACAAACCGTCCTTAAATATTCAATCTTTTGCAACATCCCATCTGAATTTTGTTCAAATTTCATAAAGAGTGAAAAATTTATTAATAGCCAATCAGTTATGTGAATGAAGAAGGTCAAAAGTGATTAATTACTCTGATTTAAAAATTATATTGTGCAAGTATGGAGAAAAAAAGACGTTCGCAGTCCATGAAATCATAAACAATGGACTCACATACGCAAGCGTATAAATGTTTAAAAAGGAAAAAGTTTAAAAAAAAATACCACAATTTAAGCTTATAATAAAAGCAAATAAAATTGTTAATGAATGTAATTAGTGCTAGTGTATTTGCAATACAAAAAACAGCCAGGGGAATTCGAAAAAATAGAATTTAAAAACTGTATGTATGCACAAATATAAATGATAGTTACAAAAAATAAGGCTACGCTAATGAAAAATTCGCTACGCTTAAAGACAAAAACCATGTTTACATACATATGTGTTCATATTTGTATATACATACTTTAGGGTGGTCCAAAAAAAAGTTAAGTCGGAATTTTAATGCTCTCACCCCTTCGGATTGTTCTATACTGAAAAAAATTATACCACTGTTATTTTGTTTTTTTTTTTTTTGAAATCAAAAAATATTTAGAGGTCGCTCAAAGCGCTCAAAATTTTCCCGTACGTACATATTTATATGAGGAAAAACAAGTTTTCGTAGAAAGGGTAAAGAATTCTTGAAAATCTGTATTTTCAACTCTGTTTCTCTTAAGGAGATTGCAACTTTGTTTCTCTTCAGGAGATTGCCAATAATAATACCAAATTGTTTATTATACCATTTTTTTATACTCGCGATTTTTTATAGGTCCAATAAAAATAATAGAAAATGGTTAAATATACAATTGGTTATTATTATTGAAAGTTCCCTGAGGAGAAAAAAAGGTTTTGAATCGAAAAAAATACTGATTTTCAATAATTCTATACCATTTCTACGAAAACTGTTTTTTTCTCCCATATAAAATACATAGACAACTTTGAGGGGTATAGTTTTTGCTGGTATAGAACAGTCCTAAGGGGTGATATTCTTAAAATTCTGACTTTACTTTTTCACATGCATTTTCGGACCACCCTAATATACGTATGATGCAAATATGTATATAGTGCATAGATATATGTAATTCTGACACGTACGAACATAACTACTTATATATGTAGTTATACCCATGTGCATTTGAGTGAATATGTTTATACGAATATTAAAAATTTATTTGAAAAATAATTAAATTGTACATAACATTTTATTTCTCATAAATATGTATGTATGTAGTATGTTCATTAAAATGGGTTGGGTTGATTGCTCACAATCGTTCGTTACGCCCCTTGTGCCACAAATCGTTGTGCGCACATAAACAACAAAAACTAAAGTGTCTACTGGTAGCAATTATTTGAAAAAAAACAAGTAATTTTTCGATTATTATCGTTGGTATTGAATTCGCACAGCGGGCGATGTAATTAATCAGCTGCAACTTTGAACTTCTTAAATGCATACAGAGAGATATGAGCATACCATTGCCTACATACATACATACATAGTGAATATGTTCGTACAAAATGCGTGTCTATTTTTTATCACGTCATTATAAGTTTTTACAGTAGCTATTTTAAAGCGAAGGTCAATTAAAAATGAACTGACCTTAGAGCATTGAATGATTCATTTATACATAATTTATTCCTTTAATTAAATTCAAAATTGCAGTTACTTCAAATGTTCAAATTAGTTGTGCGATTTTTTAACCCTCATATGACCTTTGATAAAGTCGAATTTAATTAAATAATGCACTAGCTTTTATCCTAAAATATTAAAATAGCGGTATCAAACGAAAGAATGTTAAGAAATTTCTGATTTACATATTTGAAGAGCGTTGCGTTTAAAAATTGTATTCGTTAAAACTTTTTAATAAGCTAAATAATTTACCTCCGATATGTGGTAGGGTTGCCATCTGCTTACAAAAATAAATTCATCATAAATTTAGGGAATACGTTTATTTAGATCTACATCACATATGGTTGCATATTGAAAATATTTTGCATATGGTTGCCACCTGTTTAAAAATTTTAGTTAAAATTATTTAAAAAATTAAGTAAATTATTATTTTATGGGTATCAGTCGCAATAGTTTTGAAAATACTTAATTTCTAATCTACATTTAAGAGAGTTGCCAGCTTTTTGAAGAGTCAAATTCAAGTTGATCTAGGAGAATAATGAAATTGAAATACATATGTATCACAGTAAGGGTGTCAGATGAAAAAGTTTAAGAAGGTTGTAGTTTTAAAATATTTTGAAGAGGGTTGCCACCTGTTTGAAAAGTCGACGTAACTTAAATTATATGAAAGTTATAGGAAATGGACGTCAAACGAAAGTGAAGGCCTTAGTTTGAGCATATAGAATATATTTGAGGTACTGGCATAGGGTTGCCATCTATTTAAAAGCATAAATTTTGATTATTTAATAAAAAAAAATGAATTTTCAATCGAAGTAGGTTTAAAAAGGCTTAATTTTTCTAAATTACATATGTGTAAGAGGGTTGCCACCTATTTCAAAAGCCGAATACAACTCAATTTAACACTTAATTGAAATACGAATCGCACTGTCCGACGAGGAACATTCCAGAAGTTTTTAGTTTAAAAATACCTGTGAAAGCGGTTGCCACAGTTAAATCAAATTTAATTTAACTTAATTCATCAGTTAATTGAAATATGTATCACAATGACACACGAAAGCGATTGAAGAAGGTTTTAGTTGGAAAATATTTTTAATAGGGTTGCCACTTGTTTAAAAAGTTTAATTAAATTCAATTATGCAAAAATTAAATGAATTATTTATTAAATTATGGCTGTCAAACGAAAAAAAATATTAAGAAATCTTTTGTTTGAACATTTAGAGTATTTTGAGGTATTTGAAAGGGAGGAGAAATCATTAAATATTTTGAATGAATTATTGCAATATTGCGAATCAGGTCATTGAAATATGTAGGAATCATAATAGGGGTGTCAGAGGAAAGAGCTTTAAAGGTAGATACTAGTTTGAAAATATTTTGAAGAGGATTAAAAAAAGAAAAATGTTAAAATTTCCTTTGTTTTTAGCAGAGTTAAAGTATTTTGATTTTTATTGAAATAAATTACATCTAATATAACAGGCATAGATTTCATACATTTCATACACGATTGCATAAGCATTTTTTTGCTTTCATGCTATTCGATCAAACTGAGGTAGCTAATTTATTATGCACGTTGAATGCATAATCCGGCAGTTTTAGTTGGCTAAAAAATAAAAAGAGGCGCGCTAACAACAACAGAAACACGCACAACGTTTGTTGTGGTTGGTCAGCATTTTAGGCCAGCTTTTCATGTGGTTTGGGGCTGGACAGTAGCCATTATGGATGAGCATTGCATGCAACATATACATCCATACATTTGTATGCACATTTAACAACATAAATACATATATACTTATATATAATGTACCAATGTGCACTAGGATAGTCCTGAAAATATATGAAAATCTTAATTTTGTTTGCGACACCCTCTGATTTTATCTTATGTATCTACAAGCTAAGCACTTCCGCGCAAATGTCAAAACTTGAGCGCATTTTTTGGGGGTCGCTTCAAAGGTTTGAAACATTTTAAATCTGATTAGTTTAACATTTTATTGAAAATATTTATATAAAGTCATAGACGTCATCAAATGCAATATTGAGCTTCTAAGACCATCGTTTGTTTAAGTTTTTCGGGTTAACTGCAGAATTTTTCAAATTTTTTGCCGTATATAAAAAAATTAGAATCTTCAAACCCTGGAATCGACGCTTAAAATTTATTTAAATTTTCATACAAAGAACAAAATGCAGGATGTCACATAAAATATTTTGTAATAATTATACCTTGACGCTTACACTTTTACGAAGTGTTTGGCCGAGCTTCTCCTCTAACTTATGGTGTGCGTCTTGATGTTGTCGCACAAATGTGAGGATTCTACAGTTTTACGCCGACTTCGAACGGGAAATGGATTTTATGAGAAGCTTTTTCAAGGCAAAAGTAAAACGGGAAATTCGCCATTGCCTGCCGAAGGGCGGCAGCGGTTAAGAAGACACTTTTTCCTAAAATTTTGTATGTTGCTTTGATTAGGTATAGAACTTTGGTCTTAGTGGTAGTGCACACCTATAACCATTCGACTACAGCGCGGTACATCCAAAATTTAGATATAGATATTTTTAAGGACCACCCTAATATGTATGTAAATACCATCCTCTACTTGCATTGGCAAGAAATGTAAGCCTTGCTGCTAGCTAAGTAGCTAGGCTTCACAATGAAAGAAAACAAAAAAAAACTATAATAAAATAAAGAATATCGATGAACTGGTGCATGCGTATGAGGGTCATAAATTTATGCTATACCAAGAATGATAAAATTGCGAGAAATATAATAAAATAAAATAAAGAAAATTACAATAAAAACATTAAATATTGCGCTCAAGTTACCTATTCGAGCAATCAACAGATGTAGACCGCTTGTTGGCTCACTGTGGCCACTGCAGCACGCAGTCTACAGCCTGCAGTCTACAGCCTGCAACCGATCAAACGAGCAACTGCTACGCTTCGAACGTTTGGGCCAAAAGGCCACCACCATACGCCATAATAGCAAGAGTCGCATTCGTAAGTATCTATGTGCGTGAATTCGATTTGTTGCCATTAACCACACTCTGCGTAGTTGAAAGAAGCCATCCCGTTGCTGCCTACTTGTTGTTGTTGTTGTTGTTGGTGCTGGTGTTGTCATTGTGTGGCTTCAGTTACGTTGGTAGCCTGGTATTAACTACGAAGGTGTATTGTGGCAGCACCACCATCATCGATTAAATGACAGCCACAACAATAAGAATTTGAAACATGTTCGCACCATTTTAACGGTTGTTGGTACAGCGAATACGCGTGCGCGCACAGCACCGCACCGCGTTCCATGTCAGGCAGGCTGTGGCGCTGGGGTCAACATTGCTGGTTGCACTTCAACCGTCAGCACCACCACCACCACCACCACCACCAACCACAACAAGAGCGCTAACTTTGACTACCATCCGCTGCAGGCAGAAGCACAGCAGCAGCAGCCGAATTCTAAGTGGCAACACCACCCGTACCAACGACATTCATACTTACGGTGCTCTGCATAGCAGTAATGCCACACCAACAGCAACCGTTGTGATGTTGTCAGTGACTTCGAATTTATGAGTTTGCGGCCAACAGCTGGTCGGTTACACCGTTGCTGCGCTGTAACGGAAGCACCAGCCGTATGTACAATGCAGCAGGCAGCAAGCGTCGGATATTTGTGGTTTTGTATGGCCTCAGCACATTTGTCTGGAAATGGGTAATCTAGAGCTCTATTGGTTAGCTGGTAACTGGTAGCCGCTAAGCTAGTACTTGCAGCGGAGATAAGCTCAAATGACTGTCGAAGAGCGTTGAAAGTTGCAAAACCAGCTGGCAGAGCAATTGGCTGTGGTGCTGGTGGTGGCTGCTGTTGCCGCTGCTCCAGCTACTGACAGCTCAACTTGATTGGGTCTTCGTGTTGTGCTGCATGCCGTCTTATCAGATGCCATTCGTTTTTGTTTGCTATAAATAATTCTTATATGGGAAATTATTTATTTGTGTGCTTAAGCAATACAACCTTGCTGTTGACTTGCCTTAGCTTTGACTTACGGATAAAGAGAAAGCTGCTAGAATGCATATCTACATATACATATATATAAACCTCGAAACATATGTCTGATCCATAGAAATAGAAGTTTTAAACAAGGCATACAGCCGCTCTAACTCTGTATCTATCCTATAGCTAACTATAACAGGATTATATATATATATATATAGATAGCTACAGCTTTTTAAAGTTCATGGGAGTTCCCCCACATTCTTAAAACTTTCCTCGCCTTTCCCTTGGTCGAGGTTAACATCAATAACGCATCAGGAAGTTGGTTGGAAAGATTAAAAAAAATCTGCAGCTGCTGCGCTATGAACATTTTACAACTCGGTTAGAAAGTTGACCGATTTACGGAAGCTTTCAAGACAAGAAACACTTTTTCATGATAAACTTCAAAATATAGTCAGACGAACGGAATTTAAATATGATCTGACTAGATAGCTTGAAAGTTTTCGTTAATTCTGGCATAGAGTCTTACAAAAAAGTTCTCTTTCCAACTTTCATGGTGAAAAGCTCTTTGAATTTGGTTGAAGAACATTTTCGGCTCATTTTCAATACATATTCATTGGAGATAGGGAGTTTTTGAACCGAATTCTGAGATAGGGAGTTCTTTAACAAAATTCTGAGATATGGTGTTTTCAATAAAATTGTGAAATAGGGCATTCTTCAATCAAATTCTGAAGTAGGACGTTTTTGAAAATTTTCTGAGATAGGGCGTTTTCGAGCTGGCTGCCGAGATAGGCCGATCTTCCAATCAGTCGTCGATATGTTTTTAATATCATTTAATTTTGAGAAACCGTTTTAATTTAATTGTTATTATTATTTTTTTTTTAATACAGTTTTCTTAATTTTTTTTGTCTGAAAATGAAAAATAATATATCTTTTAATGTCATTGAATTTTAGAAATTTTTTTTTTGGTTTTTTACTTTTCTCTTTAATTTAATTTTGCTGTTTTCCATTTTAAGATTTCGTTGTTTTAACTAGACATTTATTTGATTACTTATATTATTAATCTCTTTTTTAATTTCATTAGGTTTCTATTTAATTTCGCTTAAATTTTTAAATTTTATTGTGTTAAAAAATTAATGTTTTTTAATTTCATTAAATTTCTAGAAAATTATTTTAGTCATTTTATTTTAATTTTTTAAAGATAAAAATATAAACATATTTGTTTCTAAATTTTTAGAAACACTGTTTGTCATTTTTTGGCAATGTAACTGTTTTTCTCTTCTAATTTAATTTTCCTAAAAGTTTTAAATTTGATAGTTTTAAAAAGACTTGCTTTACTTTCCATTCATTTTCAGAAACATATTTCTTTTTTAAATTTATTATTTATTTATTTTTGAGATTTTATTTTAAAAAGTGAACTATGTATCTATTTGTTTCAATTTCATTGAACTTTGGGAATTTGTCTAGTTTTACCTTTTCTAAAATAAATTTTTACCTTTTATTGTTTAAAAAAATATATACATTTTTTTATTTCATTTAATTTTTAAAAACCTATTTTTTTCATTAGTCACTTTTTATTTATTTTTGCTTGTTTTTGGTAGGCATTTAATTTTCTTTTTATTTTAAGTTTTTTTTGTTTTAAAAATATATATCTTATAAAGCTTTTACAAAACTTATGGTTATAAGACAAACAGAATAACGCGAAATAAGACCTCCTCGTTAGCTGAACTTTCAATTAGCTTTTCGAAAGCTGAAAAAGCTTTCAAGATATTTGTCAGAATTAACAATTACTTACAAAAGATTTTTAACTTTCGAAGGACTGTGGTGAGTTGAAAGACTGTTGCCAGAGTTGCCCTGTTATTCTTCGGAAAACCGAAAATCCCTCGAGAAGGTTCTAGGATCGCACCATGGTATTAGCACTCTAGTGACACCCATAAACAGTCTACATAAGTACATATGTATGTATGTATCAAAGTACTTTCCACGAAAATTCAGTACAGCCAGTACAGCTCTTTGCCAAAAGCTAAAATCTACTTGACCTAAGAATTTAAATTTCTTAGCTGACGGTTCACTAGCATAAACAAGCAGTTACAAACATACATACATTCCACGTCGTGCATTTAGTTTCAAAGCTTTAGCAAATAATTTACTTAAACCCAAAGCAATAAGTATGCAAGGAAGTATAGGGAATTATCCTGCATGCAAGCAAGACTCCACGCTGTCCACATTGATCACATCAGCTTTGACAAACATTGGGATCATGTGTCCAATTAGTAATTGATGTAAGATATGTACATACAAATATAGCTGTAGACGATGTAGTACGTCTTGGCGGCGGCGCTCATAGACCTACATACATACATACGTACATACAGCTTTGGCCACATGGCTGCTATGCGCCAGCCGGCATATTGCTGTACTACAATCTACTAAATATGTATATACTCGTATTCTACATGCCCAGCTATGACATGCGATAGTACAATGTTATTGAATGGCGTCCTCTGACATGACAATGCAAGTTCAACTCGCCTTCAATCAGATGTGCAATGAGAACGTCTTTGATGATTTATTTATTTATGGATGAATAGCAGACTAAATGGCCAAACAGTGCTAGCGACAGGAAGCAAAGCAACAACAACAGCAGCTGCGACATACCATAGCAACGAGTAGAGTAACATACTCGTAACAATTGCAACAAATTATAACAATAAAATATTTGTATTTATATTAGGGTTGTCCTTAAAAATATCAACATCATGGGACAACAACTTTATGTTGTTGTATGTATGTACATACGTAAAGCCGCTTACAAAAATTTCAAAATTAATAAAAAATATTCGGGGTCGATCACAAGGCTTGAAAAAATTATTTTTATTTTTTTTTTTAAATCGCAAAATTCTTTTAAATTCTGACTTGGGGTCTGATAAATTTGCGATATTATTGAAACTTACACATATTAATTCATAAACTCGCTGGTCTAAGTCAAAATTTTTTTAAATTAATGGGATTTTTTTGGAAAATATAAATTTTTCACACCCTGGTAGCGACCGATAACATTTTTTTTAGTTTTGAAATTTCCATGAATGACTTTAGTTTCTACGTAGAACAATATAAAATGGTGCAACACAAAAAATTTAAATGTTGATATTTTTAAGAACCACCCTAATGTATTGAGTTATTTATAGCTGTAGTACGTTTTAGCCGAATGGTAGACAGTAAATAGTCAACAACATCTAAATACGATGACAATGAACATTACGCTAAGCAAACAGAAATCTCTGCACACGCTAAGCTCTCAAACATACTTAAACATACATACATACATACATATATAAGTATATAAGTATATAGCATAAGTACAAATATCGACCGCAAGCTCTTAATGCAGACGTGTATATCTTCAAATCCTGCCAGCTGTTCATGTAACCATAAAGTTAAGCGCGCCAAGCAGCCAGCGCGCTCGCTCTCCACTTCCATTCCACTCGAACATCGAACGTTCTGTGCTTTTGATTTCCGCTAAAGCAACAACGGTGACCATCATCACATTTGATGAATGCAATCGTTTTGGCGTTGAATGTATCTATCAGTCGTGTTGCAATTGCTGTGATTTGGCTGCTCTGCTCTTAAAGCTAAAATGTGCACGTGACTTTCCGGCGTCTTCAAACATTGCGGATGCTCACATGATGAGCCAAGGAGGCGTTTAAGTCAGATACTAATAAGTAAATGCACACTTGGATGTTGTGGCGTGAAGCACGTTTAGTCGCTCGTAAATTTGACAGCATACGATTGACAGCTAAAAGCACAAAATTTATTCGTCCTGCGTCACAATTTCCCCTTCTTCTAACGTCACAATTTCCCCTTCTTCAAACGCGAATAGTAAAACATTTACCTGTATATAAAAGAAAGATAAATGGCTGAAGGCTCTAGAAAGCTGCAGGTAACATTGGTTGGGGGTTTCAGGCCGTACAAGCACGAACAAAATCTTTTTTGATATGGAATGCGTAACACCGTCAACAAAAAAAAAAATGCCAAAAATCAACCGTATTTTGTCCCAAAAAAATTCTAAGATAGAGGTGAATATTAGCTCCATTACTTTTGATCATTGCAGAACTTAACATTATATAATCTCTTTATCAAAGAAAACGATGGCATACTAGCTTGTGGCAGTAAAAAGATATTTATTTAAACTCAGCCTGCTGCAATTTATGTCTAATTTTTTTAAGCCTCATGTCCCTCAGTGTACAGCAGACTGCGATTGTTCTTTAAAGCTTGGTAAACAGATCTCCCATGTTAGATTTGTTTAAGTGATTGAGAGTCTGCTCTACAACACCACAGATGCATAGCTGATTATGGGTCTTATTATAGCATTTTAGATCTACAGCATTTTTTTATGTAACAGATTCTACGTTTTACTATTTACCTTTCTAGGATACTGTTAAGGCTTTGTGGGTATTTTTTTTTCAACGTGAGACTTCCATAAAAGCTTACTTTCTAAGATTGCACCTAAATACTTTACTTCGAAAGAATCGGTATTGGGACTCTGTTAGGGGTATACCTGCCCAACCTTCTCCTTCTACTTAAATAAAGGGACGACGCTGGTTTCAGTTTATGTTTAGTGTTCTTTGCGCTTTCCTGCAAATAACTGTAGAGTAAAAGCCATATATTGAGGCAGACCACACCATCTTCATAGCCCTAGATCGTGGACATTAGAGCTGCCAAGTTTGCCAAATAGCGATTCAATTACCAAGCAACAAAGCAAGGAAGAAAGCACGCTGCCCTGAGCACTGAACTACGCACTTGACATATTGACCACATTCTGCCTCGGTACTAACGAGCCGAGTTGCACATTCTATTGATGGTGGCATTATCTACTACTTACTATCCCATCTTAGAGTTGAGGCTTTGACTTCCTTCATATCCTAACCGATAGCCTTACGAATAATATTCTACAGGAAGGTATACATGAATTTTAAGATATTTTGTTTATTTTATTATAATGTTGAGCATAAAAAGTGGCACATCCAGCAATCTGTTAATATACCCAAAGCAAATAGATGGTGCAGAGAGACGCATATATTGTCGCTCATCGGGAATGAAATTAAAGCTTACAGCCTAATTTCAGCGAAACCGAAGACTTCTGTGTAATTTTTGCCTATATGTCGCAAACGGGTTGAAGAGGAACGGCCTTCATTGAGGCTAGGGCTGTGGCTGAAGCCGAAAACCGGTATTGTTATTGGTTCCGATGCTAACTCATATCACGCAATTTTCGGGGAGGTCGAATAACTACCATAGAGGTGAGCTGATATGGAATTTTATGCTAAACGAGAATTAATTATTATTATATTAATTATGTGCAATCAGGTAAGTGGCCCACTTTTGGCCGGGCCGGAAATAAAGAGGTCCTTGACCCCACTCTGACTGCTTCTTATTTAGTTTCGGGCAGCTCTTATCGGATTCTAAGCGATCTAAACGACTCCTAGAAACTACCCTACTACGCCAGTGCCGAGAGTCTGACTAAAAATTTTATCAAGGTTGTGGTTATTGCGTAAAAGAGCGATAGAGCAGTCCAGCCCTCTGAGCTTCCTCCAGGCCAAGAATAAGCCACACAGGAGCTCTCTGATGTTCGCGCTTCAAGCCGATGTCCCGATCCTAGAGTATCGGGAGTATTTAGGAGGAACCTAGACGATGATTCTATCTGTTTAGGCGCGACTGCTAACACCGGGCGCCTAAATGCATGCTATGTACTGCTGCATGGGCAAAAATTTCCTTTATGCAATTTATGAAATTTTTGCATATGCACTTCTCAACTGCCATGTAATTGAACTTTCTTAAGTTTTCATTAGATGGCATTTCAAGGTATGCTCGGCCTAGTCTGATGCATCCTCGGACACTGCTTGCGGAGCATTTTGCGGACTATGCATGGCTTATACTTAATCATGCAGAGGCGGTAAATGAACTCTACCATTGGCCACAGTGCCTACCCACCTTTTTTGAACCTCCTGCCTGTGGTGATTGTAAACTCCCTAACATCAACTAGAGAAAATTGAGTAGAGGTGCCCCCGGAGGTAGCGCAAAAGGGGACTTTTCAACGCCACTACTTTGGGTTGTTGTTGCAAAATTGCTGAAGTATAGGAAAGTGAAAGCTTTTTGTATTGCTGCCACATCAATTAATATTACGGTATCCCACTGTTAGCCATGCAAGGCCATTGTTGATGTGTTTATGTCTGCGGCTGACATCGCCACTGTATAATTTATATGTATGTATGTATGTTTATATGTAGTTACAAATAACGAAATATCGTTATAAATAAAAGTGAAGTTGTCAAATTGCTATCCAACATTTAACCCGCTAATTGTTATTGATAATCACGCGCAATATTACGCTTCACTCAGCTTGTTTGCAATGTCCAAATCCAAAGCTACTCACCAAGACACTTCAGCCAATAAAGTACATAGTTAGTAACCAACTTAACGACTTCAACCATTTTACCATTATATTGAAGATTTGTTTCGTATTTCTCCATGAATCGGTGAATGAATGAAGCCCCTCTATCTTGCTCTGCTGCAGCTTTTGACCGCACTCGACTTACGCGATGGATATTTGATACAACATCAACGTCACTATGATCATCTTCATCATTTCTTCTGCGTGTGCGCAATTCATCTGGATTCCGTACGTGGTTGAAATCATATCAACTGCAACACTACTATTACCAACAAAAATATTGCCTGCAATTCGTTCTTCGTCAGCGTCAACGTCAACGTCAACGTCAGTAACAACGTCATCGCCATAGCCGTCATTATTGTTATGTTGCTCGTCACTGTACTGCCACCAGCAGCATCATTTGTCGTACGTACATACTAGTATGTACATACATATATATGCTTGTATGTATGTCTGCACTGCTTTTATAAAAATAATACTCATAAGTACTCGCATGTTTGTTGTTGCATTTTGTGTAATGAAGTCTACAATTGCGATGATTGCAATGAACTGCTTTTCCTGCTGCTGCTGCTGATTATTTTGATGTGGCAATGTTGGCGACATTGTCAGTCCATCGTGTGACACTTCTGACAAACGAAATGCTTTGACAATCAGTACAAATTGTTTTTTTCCTTTCCGCCGACATCCATGGCTGGTTGGATTTTATGAGTTTATTAGAGTTTCATATTGATAGACAATTTAAAGTATTCGGTTGATGATTGGCATGTGTTGTAAGTTAATAAAGTCAAGCGCTATAATAATATTGGCAAAAGGAAATTGAAGTAAAAAGTTAACTTTGGTATTTTACCTCTGTGTGGGCATTTCTATCTCTCAGACAGTGAGTATTCTTAGTCGCTTCCGTAAAGTTCTCGTTAAAGAGATTCGTCTCTAAACACCACATGTCCAATTTACCGAAGACCTCTGGTGGAAATTATGGATAATGTCATAGATACTCAGACTCTGGTTCTGTGGAATGTCATTGTTAAAAAGAAAAATGTGAGAAATTACCTGCGTCTTCTTTTACGCACAGAAGTTCCTACTCTTATCAAAGGAATACAACAGATTTTCGGACCGCTGTAGGTGAAACAAGAAGATATGGTTACTAGACAAGAATAAAGATGCGCTAGTATTTTGACGACAGAAAGTACGCATGAAAAAAAAAACGAAAAAAAACTTCGACGGAGAAAGATGCGCAAACCTAGTAACGGCGAAGAAAGTCACGTAAATATAGATTTATACCTGGCCAAGGACTCTTTTGGGAATTTACATTCTGTTACACCAGCAAACATATTTGACCACGAAAATAAGTTTATGCATCTTTTTTTCGCGGTCAACTTCTGAGCTCCCGTCTTTATTCGTGTCTAGTGATGGTATATAATTTATATTTTTCAAGGTCTTTAGCTCGATGCCAACCAACTAGAATATCATTAACAATAAGCGCCGCTACCTAAGGTCCCTCTTCGAAAGCGCAACGTCAGTCTGCACTGGTTCCCATAATATTTCATTAACCGTGAAATAAGGACTGACGAATATCGAGAACTTGGCGAAGTCACGACTGGAGAGATTACAGACATGACAATGCGTCTCCGTAGCCTCAGAATATATTTTTTTTTAGGAGGTCTCTTTCAGTTATTCTAGACAAAGTCGCTGTAAGGGAAAGATGTTAATTTTTTTTTTGGTAAATATTTGCAGATCAAATTCACGAAAAAGAAAATTGGAAAAACTTCCCCTCAAATCTAAACTTTAACTTTAAACGCTACGCATATATTTGTTGTTGGCTGAAAGATAGACATGGACCTAACCCCATTACGATTACATAACGACATTGGCCCACGAAGGAGAAACTGGTACGATGAAGAGTACAAAATTCAAAACCCTGCACTTTAGTTAAAAGCGAATTTTGCAAAGGATGGAGCGATCTAAGAACCTATTCTGATCTCGGAACTGCTTACACCATATGACCTCCTCTGCATCCACTGTATACAATGCGCGCTAGACGCCGGTAGGAAGAAGTACCTCAGCTTCAAGAAGCTCTCATTAACTTCACACCTTTCTGACCCTCAGTCAACTTCATCCTTCTTCAACACCCAGCAAATTTTGGTTCAGTACACTGAGAATAAGACGTCAGTCAAATGCGACTGTGTTCTGGCTTAGGACCATGCTTAGTTGAAAGGAGACTACTACTACTTTCCCACCCGCTACTCACAGGGGCCACAGTACCAAAGTAGACAACCGCAATTATCCCTCATCCACTGTTTAAAGACCAGTCTGCCAAAGCGTAGACCACTGTTACAATTCAGCTGTTGCCCGTACCAGTGTGAGTTCGTGGTGATAGCCGTCTTTCTTTGTTGGACATTGGCTTAGGTCAAGCGTTCCTATTATACCACACTAAGTGGTACCGTCTACATGAAGAAGACATCTCCTTTTGTAATGGCACCACGTTAGACAAGAAAAAATGCGCAACCTATATAAGCCGGCAGTTCACGCTGCATCATTCGTGGGATAAGCCGAAATATGGGGGCCGCATACCCTCCCAAAATACAGTGGAACTCTTACCTACCCCAGCGATGAACTTCAGTTGTCGATGAGGAAGACAATGGATACGACGGGCTATACTATATGGGTATGGCTGGACTTGAATACTTCACTAAATTCCTCAAACTGCCTTTGGCTACACACACTAGCCCTGGCATTTTTAGCTACGGAAGTGGTCCAATCAATGAGACCCCACTGGACATTGATATAGCCTAGCTCACACATAGACTTAAACGATGGATAAATAATTATTTGAGTAGTCGCCAGTCTTCCGACCGTTTTTGAAATCAAACTTTAAAGCTAAAAGTAATTAAATAGGGAACCCTACACCATCTGGTCTTGTCCCTACTATAGGGGGAGTTTCACTGATCTGCTACGACTGGCATTCCTCGATATTGTCGTTCGGCAAAGACAATGATGACCTGTGTTTATAATCAAACGGCTATCACTCCGATCTTTCTCGCTTCGTCGCTGCTCGGAGCATATAAAATCATTACTTCTGGACGCTGCATCTACGTCGATGGAAAACAACCGCAATGGTCAATAAGGTATTCCGGCAGCACTCGTAGCAAAGGCAGAAAACGTAGACAACATACAGCACAATGGCTTTCTAGTTCTAAGTTACGCTGCCAATTTCGGTTCCGCGGGACTAATAAGTCACATTAGAAGAAGCTACAATGTTGCTAGATCATCCCTTTCCGGACTATTTATAAGGGAATGTCTTCTGTTTCACGTTCGGTTAAATAATTGTTTGTTCATACAACAATTCATCTAAAACTGCTATGACAAGGCATCGCTACAAATTCACGGTCGAAATCCTGACCTAGATTGCATAACCATTGATCCCAACGTTGTACAGATAGGCCATATTCTACATTAACCAAGATTTAATCACCAATTCTCGTCCCGTGAGTGCGAGTTCAGCCACCGCACATCGCAGACGAAAAGTTTGAGCTACTTCGCAACTAAGATCTGGATACTTTAGCTGGTTAAACAACTACTTATCCGAAAATGAGCCCGATGTACCCAATACAAGGCTGGCTGGTGACTGAACCTCACATGACATCAATCGCCTCTTCCCTTTCCCTCTTAAATCCACTCAGGTAACAGGTTTTTCTATTTGGTCGGACGCCGTCTATAGGCACATTTTCGGGGCAATCCTTAGTACAAATAGATTAGAAGATATAGGCGGAGATTAATACTGACGCTACAACAATAATATTGTTGATATCGGGGGAAATTCTTTTAGGCACCTAAACGATTCACGCAGATGGCAGCGACTAAACAATTTTCACTTTCACACTGTCGCATCTCTACGAGTACAAATAGTAAATACAAATATCCTATATGTTAGTTTTAGCAGCAAAATAATCGCAAAATACGTTGTCTAATTGTAAGGTCAGCACATTGTTAAGCGCATTTTCTAGTAAAAGTCACATCAATTTTATTAGCACGCTTTGTTCGCTCGAATATTTACCATTTTTGTAGCTATGCGCCAAACAAATGGTCAATGATGGTCTTTCCCACAGTGAAATATATTGACATTTGGCGACCTCCAGGGTTGCTGCTGTTGGTTCAGCGCTTGCAAATGTCTCCTATACCAATACGCTTGTGACTGTTAAAACAATAAACGCAACGTGTAGCCCCGCCACCTTGCGCCTGCCGCTCTTGCGCCATTGTAGCGAGCTTTCACCCAGCCGAACTTGAACACGCTAGTACACATGGCCAAGCCACGGAGTGCCAATAACAATGAGACAACCTCGGCTACGAGGATGTACTTACAACAGCGGTGACAACATGGCAAGCCAGCTAGCAAGCAAAGAGGGGCCATATAGCCAGCCCCGATTGCAATGGAGACAATAACAAGCACGCATATTTGTACGCATGCGCAAAGGTATAACGCTTTGCGGCTTCGAAGTAAACAAGTAAAGGTTTTGTTAAATTGCAATAACTGCGCATGCGTAGCCATAGTTAGTAAAGGCATGCTTAGGTATGTATGTGTGTGTGTGTGTGTTATTGTGCGTTCATTCGATGATCATAGGTCGTGTGGGCACAATCAGAGCTCTGGTGCTGCCTGCAACATCACAGCTGCAGAGATGTATCGCAAACTTTATATGCATTTTGTTTTTTTTTTCACCTTTTTTCGATGTGTTTTTTTTTTGTTGTATAGATGTTGCTGCCGTCTAAGTAAGTGCTACAGCTCACCTATTGTAGGCATTATTGTTGTTGCCGCTGTCATCGTCGTACGCAATACTTTATCCATTGACATATCCGGTGTTTAAGTGCCAACTTGTTTCCATTAGGGTCGTCGTTGGCCGTTGTAAGCGCTTGTAAAGTTATGGAATTTCTGTTCAATTCTGTGCCATTCTAAGCTGTTGTTATGTATTTTATCTACGATTGGCTGCTTCGCTTTAGCATGCCTGCTGCGGTGATGCTTTTCGGCGTACTTCAGGGTTCTCAATATTTCTCATTTTGTGTGCTTCGTGTTTGCTGTCGGCTGCGGTATGTTGCCATCTTGTTTCTTATATCTGAGGTTTGTCGCCCTTTGGCTGCGGTTTTCTAAAACATATTTTGTATGGCTTTGAGAAATTTTCTTGTAAATACATACGTGTGAAGTAATAAGATTTCTTGCTATTGGGAGTAGAAATCTGTTTTGATAATGTCTAAGATTTTAAAAACTTCAAAGGTCGAACCTACATATATAAATAGAATCAACACGGCAAGCCTAATTGTCTTTTTTCGAGTACACTTTAAAAGTTATCTGTCCTTTAAATGTAAATGAGTTTGTAGAACAACCACTCTCGACCACTTTTTCCGAAATGTCCTACTACCAGCAACAGCTCAGTCACTTCTCTCACTGCTAATTCTTAGAGCGAAACTGCTCTTTACATAAATGGGTATATTTTTTAATAAGGGCACCATTGGATTAAGCGCTGAGCTGGAAGCTGTCTCACAAAATAAACTTGAGGGAGGCGAGGTTCATGGAACCCGAATTCTTTATCGGACTTCACTGAAAAATAAAAAGCAATAGCTGATATCACTAAATAAGAATCTGCAGACACCATAGCACTGAGAACCGTAATGTACAACTCTTTACTCCCCTCTATGAAAGAAAAAAAACATTTTTAAATTGAAAAAATCCACGACTCGAAAGTAAATTCAAACCGCAATACCGGCAGGAGATAATGAAAGAAAAAAAGAGACGTGAAGTCAGGAAGGTTGAAACGCTTACGGGAAAGAACGTAGTACGTAAAATGTACAAGAAAATTAAATAACTTTAGAACAGTAGCTATAGGTAGTCGTCGTTCAGAACACTCTTTAAATGTAAGCAAAGAGCTTCCCAAAACTCTTGAAAAGCAACACTGCTGCCTCGAAGGAAACATAGGCGAAAAGCTCGTAGCGGCGAGAACAGATCTTAGCTCCGCTCGTATTCGGAATGACCTCTCCAAACCGTTCGGCAAAAACTACTCATTTTCGAGTTACTTTTTTAAGCCGATATGGAAGGGTAAAACTTACTAGGACACTTAACCACTAAATCACAGGTAATAATTGCTGCTGTCGTATGCAGATCGTTAGTTTCAATATCAAAGTAATCAGTGCTATTTTCCTAGCTTGAAAACGAAGAAAAAGAGGTGAACGAAGGTAGTATCTTACTAATAACATAAAAAGAACATTTGGCTCACCTTTACCAAATGCATATAGGGGAGCAACTATACGCTCAAACTTTTTTCTAAAAAAATGGAAAAATCTTTACGATCAAGATGATCTCAACTGATCTTTTCTCCGTCCTCTGAGTCGACAAGGCAGAAGCCTTGAAAGTGGGAGACGTTTATGGGCGCAAACCCGGTTGACGGCTTGGAGATGCATATGATAAGGTGTTGTGATGACTTTTCCCGTTCTTCAATTTTACGCTCCGCCCAGGGAGGTACATGGGTGTTGAATTTGAGGCACCAAAATTAAAGAAGCTGCGCTGGGGTTAATCTGATCGTACTCGGTTGTTCTTTTTCCTCAATGCTGATGGGCAGTGGTTAACTTCCTAGCTCAATTTTGCGCAGGTGCAGTCTAGAGGCGGTACATTTCAAAGCAGAGCATATTTGAAGTGATTACCACCGTCATATTCAACTAGGCATTGCTTCGATTGTAGGACGTTGAGCTCTTTCACCACCTGTATCTAGCTTTTGTCGTGGAAGCAAATTTGGAGATTTCAAGCATATTCTAAGCGACCACACCGTCGCTGGATATTTCACCATCGGCCGGCCGGTAGCCTTAAACGTTGATAGCAGGGTATCTTTTACAGCACCGAAGATATGTATTGACGGCGAGCTACTTAAGAACTTGGTTCCTTGGATGAAGAAGAGGGTAGCGAAGAAGATTTTGGGTTAGAATTTTTGCGTTGTCGACGAACATGTCGAACTCTAGCCCAACTTTCGTAGTATTCGTGGTGAATTTTGCGGCAGAAACTTGGAGGTTTTGGCACTGAAGAAAATATAATGATCGGGGAGATAGCTCATTGCATATTTTTCAATAAAGGCTGACGAGGTTTATACTCTCACCATGATTATACACTCGCCTGCTTAACCCTCTACGGCAACTTCAGATGACGACGGAGGGAGTTTCGCCACGTAGAGCTTAAACAGCGTCGTAGAGAGTTCGTCGCCTTGAGGAACCCACTGTGCGTTCCTCAATTTGGTCTATCGCTAACGTCTACTTAGATAGCTCACTGTTTTGTACGATCTGGATCAAAATTAACCTAGCATATCGTGCCAAAGGGTCACATGGTTAAACAACCGCCACCAGAATTATATTATCACATAGTCGACGTTGCTTCAGATCCTTGATTATGTTTGCGGTAATGGCGTTCAACGTTGTAGTGCAACTTCACCAGGCTGACGAAAAAATTCTTAACCTTCCCTAGGCATGAGCCACATATAGGGTAGTCGATAAAACTCCATCCTTATCAGCTTGATAAGGGATCCCATTTATCAGAATAATTTTTTCAAGGAAACATTTTGTGGGTTTTCTGAGTTTCCGGGACACCAACAATCCTAGACGCTTTTATATATCTGATCCCGAATTCTTCTAACAACTGCAGTAAAACCTTACAAATAATTTGGCCATAAGAATTCGGAATTTACGAACGATGTGCCTGCTTTTGATGGAAATAACTAAAGGCGAAGTAGACATAGAAAACGAGGAATAAATGAGAGTAGAAAGAGAAGTGCAATAAAAAATATGTAGAAATGGAAAATTAAAAGTGGAATTGAGAGAAGTAACAAGAGAGGTAAAAGCAGAAACAGATTAACCAGAAGGAACATAAAAAGAAATATATAATTGCATCATTTTCTCGAATGCGTAATACATTCGTTGCTAAAGGGATTACGAATCAAATTAAAAGCATACATACGTATTTACGTACACGTATTTGTATTTGTAATCTGAAATTTTTGTGCTCAATCTGGAACAAAAGGATTCAATATAATGATGGTAAATAACTTTAAACAAATGCATGCATAACGAGCATTTCCTCCCTGCAACAAATAACGACAACGCTGCAACAGCTCAATTTCAGGTGTTGCAATGTGATTAAACACCAACGGAGAAGTGATTGCAACAAAAAAAAAACAATGTTTCTTTCTGCCCTTCTACATATAAACCCGAAGTATGAACATGCGAACCGTATTTTGGACAATTTCCAAAGTACGCAGGTGGTATGCGCAACCTTAATCCGTTGCTTAATCAAAACCGAATTGTGCCTTGCTGCGCTGAATTATCACACATTCCAAGTAATTTAAAGTGGATTGATATGCGTAACGTAATTTGCACATTTCGTGCCGGGCCAAGACAAGCAGCAGGATATGTGAACTCACACACGTACATACATAC